>NC_043976.1:32278998-32567417 GCF_902148855.1 Sphaeramia orbicularis
CAGCACTGTGGTTCTGTTTATCTGTCAAATGTTCATTGTGGTCAGTTTCAGATGCTGCAGCTCTTTCATAATTCATAGTTTGAGTTCTTGTTTGTTCAGTATTAATTGTCAGCCTTGTAAATCCAAGCTGGACTGACTGTACATATCCTGACCAAGGAAAATAAAATTCTCACTTTGTGCAGTAATCTACACCTGGCTTTTCTGCCTCCATCCATAATAATATACATTATATAGACTAAATGTCATCTAAAATTAACATTTATTTACAACATAGTATAGCAAAATATTACGTGATCAAAAACAAATTTATTTTAGCAAAAAATGTCTCAAATTTGTGATATTAAAATGGGGTCACGAGCCAAAAAAGGTTGAGAACCACTATTCTAATAGGATTAAGTAAAGCACAGCACCAACTTAAATCTGATGTAAACACCTCTTTTGTTTCATACCACACTTTGACAGAGCTTCATTTCTCACGCTGCTGCTCAGTGTTGAATTCGAGCTCAGAATTTTGGCTCAAACAATGCAGCGTTCATGCAATACGAGAAGAAAGAATATATACAATTCAGTAAAAAAAAAAAGTCCAGTCTCAGAATATTTGAGCTGAAATTCTGCTCTCCATCTGGGGGGAAAGAAAAAAGACTGTTGATCGATGGTCAAATATGTGATCCACCCACAGCTGAGATGTCTGTCGTCGAGGTCTGAATGGAAATACTGGACGGGATGGAGATTATTTATGGTTCAAGGGGCTTTTTTTTCATTTTCTATTTTTTTGTCAGGGCAGCAAACATGAAGGGAAGAGGCTGGGTTGTCCCAAGTCAGACGTTAATCCCAGACGCTTGGCCGAGACGCCTCCCAACACTCCAACTCGCAAACCGAAAATTTTCCTCAGCATTAAACTGCTTGTGCCTTTAATTTTTTGAGTGATGCGCATGAGATATCGGCCAGTCTGGAATGACAGGCAGTGAACAGTTGGCTGCAATTGTCTGTCTTTCCTGAACGTCCTCCAAATTGTGCGTACAAGGACGGCTTTTCCCCAAAGACGACGCTTTGTTTCTGTAATCTCAACAATTGATTCATCATGTCTGCTTGTCAGAAACACGTCAGACAAATGCATGTATGTCGGAACAAACATTTACAGGAACACCGACACATGTTCTCCAAGAAAATAACACTGTAATTTAAAGTTTTCAGCCCATTTCATCTAAGGCATTAGTTGTTCTTGCTGTTGGGAGAAATATGTATCTATGGGACTTTTTTTGGGCGTGAGAACACGGACTGTAATTTAAAGTAAACTCTTTGATTGCAGTGTGTACATGTTGATAAGTAACACACACCCCAGCCGCCATACTTGTTAATGACTGTGTTTACATGTGCTGATGTGGAAATAAACTCCGATTCGAGGGAGAGCTTTTGACGCTAGAAACACGACGTTTGTTTTATTTGTAAATGGTCTCGTATAAAACGTGATATTGAGCAGAAATGTACAGAAAATTGCTGCGTACATACGTTTACTCTAGACTAGGCTTTTCAGCAAACTTCTTGACCCTGTTTCTTACACCGGCAGACAGACGGAGGTGATAATGTACAAAAATGTTTCAACAGTCTTTTCTTTATGTGAAAAAATGTCAGGATTATGTTGACTTTCTTGGCAGACAGATGATAGTATGTGAGAAAATCGACTGAAATATGGCAGGGGCTGAATATTGGCTCGAGGCCGGAGCATGTCTTTGCGTTTACCTACTGTGTTTTCTTTAACTTCAGCGGAATGACTGACACTGGGGGGGTTGTAGGTGTCTTTAACACCTGTATAATCCTGAAAACATATGCACAAGCAACATCAGTCTATATAATATACATCTGAAAATGAAATAATATAAAAGCAGATCTGTTCGATTAAACTTTCAGGTGTAAATACTATTATGCATGTTATTTATAACCTTTATTTAAAGGAGTATTATTTTGCTTTTTTAAATGGAATTATGCATTTTAAAACATTTCCCCGTGGTCTACATAAACTGTAAATGCTATGCTTGGGTCTGAATTCTTCATTAATTCAACTCCACAGGTCCATCTGCGACCCTACACTGTAACAAATTTAACCGTTAAATAACAGTAAAATACTGGCAGCTAGAGTTGCCAGCATGCTACTGTTATTCTACAGTATCTCTACTGTAATCTGCAACTACAGTTTCTTACTGTAAAAAGTATTACAGTACTGGGCTATACAGGGTGGGGAAGCAAAATTTACAATATTTTGAGGCAGGGATTGAAAGACAGTGTATGACCAATTAGTTTATTGAAAGTCATGAGAATTTATTTGCCACAAGAAAATTGACATAATAGAAAATGTTTTTATTCTATGTGTCCTCCTTCTTTCTCAATAACTGCCTTCACACGCTTCCTGAAACTTGCGCAAGTGTTCCTCAAATATTCAGGTGACAACTTCTCCCATTCTTTTTTAATAGTATCTTCCAGACTTTCTCGTTATAGTTTTGCTCATAGTCATTCTCTTCTTTACATTATAAACAGTCTTTATGGACACTCCAACTATTTTTGAAATCTCCTTTGGTGTGACGAGTGCATTCAGCAAATCACACACTCTTTGACGTTTGCTTTCCTGATTACTCATATGGGCAGAAGTTTCTGAAAAGGTATGGATAATAGTGTTAGGTATGATTATGACATCAATATATGTTTGGTTTCAAAACTACTGACGTAGTGCCTGCTGAGAAAAAACAACTAAATGTTCATTGTAAATTTTGCTTCCCCACCCTGTACATAATGTACCTTTTACAGTAAAATACTGTTAGCCACATTTGCTGCATTTTACAGTAACTACCGTATTCCAAGAAACAATATATTACTGTCAAACATATTTAATGTAATATTTACGGTATAACACAGCGAAAAGCTAGGATTTTAACATTTCAAGTTACATTTTAAAATACAAAATCATGAACATTGCTAGAAAAAGCCCAAACAAGAGATGACATTATTATATATAACTATGTTAACTGACACGCTGTTTAGTTTAACGGTGTCCACTTCACAGCTAGCAACTATGCTTCAACTTAAATTAGCTGCATGTTTGCTACATACGGTTAGCACCCCGAAATATGAAGCAGTATTATCATGTGTGTTATACCGTGCAAGTTGGATCCGGTGTGAACGTAGTTTATGGAGGCAATTTAATGTTTAATGAACCCAAAATGCCACAGTTACGTTGATAAAATCACAATTCCCTTGATAAAGGAAGAACTGGAGCAGAATGGAGTTCTGGCATTGGTAGAGAAGCATCAGGTGAAAACAGCCATCCTCAGTTATTTTCTCTTTTTATTTTATCCTTCTGCTTCAGAAAAGAACCACTTACCTTTGATGCAGCCAGTCTATAGTTAATATTCATTGGACTGAATCTTTTTCTAAATGAGCTGGTGGGGTTTGATGCCAGATGACTTTGTTCAGACCAGTTATGGGCGGACAGCAGTGGAGGAATTGAAGAAAATACTGTATAATACTGTGAAATTTTGCTGTAGCTTACTGTTTTAAATTTGCACCTTACAGACCTAATTATTTACAGCATTATACTGTATTTACAAATAACAGCATGATACTGTACAAAATTTACTGTTTTTTTTTTTTTTTTTACAGTAATTTGTTACAGTGTTCTGAGTAATGACACCAGAAAGGTCGTTTTGAACGCTGGCCCTTTAAATGCAAACGAGCCACTTCACGCCCCACCCCCTCCAGGTTGTTGACCGTGCTTCTCTGTCCCGTTCAACCACTTGTGTTCATTAATACAACCAACAACTGAACAGTTTAGGTAATCAGCTCGAAGTTTGGACATATTTTCCGTTTTTGCTACAACCGCTACTGCTGATAAACAATTATGTCGTACTCAGAGAAATGTTTGTTGGAAGTCTTGACCTTATATGTGCAAACGTCATGATGTAACTGGTTATAGACGTAACAAATTAAGAAGGAATTAAAACAGGTTGTAGATATCCACTCCATTTTTGCCAGAATGAATATAAAGATAGCTTTGCAGCACCTGGAGGGTTCAAATTCAAACTTTATGAACTATTAGGGTCCAAATACACAAATAAATGAACCAAAGACTGATAAAAGTGGGTTTAGCAAAATATGACCCCTTTAGCCAGGAAAAAAAGCTCATCCAGATTAAAAATCTCTTTTTCAAGAGTTTCCTGACCAAGACAGTAGCAAAGGTTACACAAAATAGAAATCACAGCCATACATTCACACTAAAAATATACGTAAAACACAATAGAGGTTATTTCGAAAACCATACATAAAACACTAAAATAAGAACATACATATAGTATAAAACACCACCATTATTTTAAAACGTACAAAAAGTATACAACAATGCTCATTAAAGGGGTCATATTTTGCTAAACCCACTTTTATTAGTCTTTGGTTCATTTATTTGGACCCTAATAGTTCATGAAGTTTGAATTTGAACCCTCCAGGTGCTGCAAAGCTATCTTTATATTTATTCCAAAAAAAAACCAACAAAAAAACTGAGTGGATTTCTATAACCTGTTTTAATTCTTGCTTAATTTGTTACATCTATAACAACATTTGCACATATAAGGTCAAGACTTCTGGTAAACATTTCTCCGAGTACGACATAATTGTTTGTCAGCAGCAGCGGTTGTAGTAAAAACTGAAAATATGTCCCAACTTTGAGCTGATGACCTAAAATGTTCAGTTGTTGGTTGTATTAACGAACTCAAGTGGCTGAACAGGACAGAAAACACGGTCAACGATGAAGTGGCTCATTTACATTTAAAGGGCCAGCGCTCAAAATGACCTTTCTGGTGTCATTACTCAGAAATAGTGTTGAAGATAGACCTGTGGAATTGAATTAATGAAGAATTCAGACCCAAACATAGCATTTACAGTTTATGTAGACCACAGGGAAATGTTTGAACCCTTTCATGCATAGTGGTCACTACAGTAGACAGCTATTCTACAGCTGTTTTCTTGTATATTGATGGATTTTGTTGTTTTAGTTCCATATTAACCAACACAGTGGACGTGTATGCACATACACTGACATTCATACCATTACTGTAACTTTCCTGTTCTTGATCAGCCTGATCTGCAGTAACATATTTGAGTGTAAATCAATTGCTAATTGTTATTGGACTGTAATTATCAGGGTTTTTTGTGCATATTATCTGCATGAGTAATAACTAGTATTATAGTACATTTAAATGTGAGAAAACATCCGATTAGCTGCATTAAAAGGTTTTTATTTCATAGTTTTCACACAGTATGTCAGTAAATAAATACATGTTTCTTTGCTTCAAAAAATAAATGCATGAATGCCTAGCTGAGTGGACATTTTTGTAACTCTGTGAAAAATAGGTTCATAAAAAATTTCAATGACATAGCTTTTTTTTTTTTTTTTTAATGCGTAAAGAGGAATAAAAACACTCAGGGAAAAAAAAAATCTTGATTAAGGTTCTCATAATTCATGCATGAAAGGGTTAAAATGCATAATTCCATTTAAAAAAGCAAAATAGCAGAACCCAGTGCAATCATTTAGTAAAAAAATCTGCATCCAGATGTATCCTTTTCCCACTGATTTTTTTTCCCATGCTATCATCATCATATTGAAGATTTTAATGTTCCTGTGATGGATTTGATGAATTTCTTGCCGCAGCTGTTTGAGCAGGACCTGGTTATTTTACATAGGATCAAGTTATATGTTTACAGAGCAGACCAGGCTTTGGTGTTAACATTGAGGTTCATATGTTGCTTTGATAAATTAACTTTTATAGTAGTTAGCTCGCTAAAACACACATTATCATGTAACTTGCTAAAATAATCCAAGTGCATGTGCTTTTACTCATAGAATCCGAACTGACCTGCAGATCAGACGGTGCCTCTTTTGTATAAGATCAGGGGTTTTGGGGAGGACGAGGCTGAGGGATGCCCACAATTCAATGTGAAAAGTGGTTTATGAAAGTGTTTATGAGCCAATTTCTCCACAACTTTAAGAGATGTAAAAAAAATAAAAATAAAAAAAAAAATAAGACAAGTTTCGTCCAGTGAATTAGATTTTGGGGGAGTAGGCGGCGCTGGAATGCACCTAATCCATCTGTGTTCATTGAAACCAGCTGCTTCTCACCCAACTTCATCAAAATAACAACATGGTCTGCCTGAGGCTCCTGAAACCTCTGCAGAATAGAACAGTAGCATCTGTATATAGGCTGTCTGTGGACGTTATTGTAGTTCCGTTTACTATTTGATTTAGACTTTAGGTACAAGTGCATGAAGACTTATATTTATTTTGAGACACTGTCTAGTTTAGTTTTGTTTTTTTGTAGCCAACCCTTTTAAAACTACCATTACAACAGACCGCCTGGGTGTCTTCATGGTTTTTTTTGCAATTAAAGCGTCAGAAAATATCTTTTTTTGCCAATTCTTTTGCACCTTTGTTTTCAGGAAGACCTTGACTTTGAATATCTGGTCATTTAATTATCAGTATTTTAAATAATAAATGCTTAAACACTGTGTTTTAGTAAAAAAGACAAAAACAGACTTTTTAAATATGTATTATTATCAGAAACAACTGTAAATGTCCATAACAAAACTTTTTGAGGTTGCAAAACTAAACTTGAAACTATTTTACATTTGCTCAAACATGCTTTATGGTTGTGAATATTCAGTATCCATATTATGACTTCATATTTTTTTTTATTTCTTAGTTTTTTTAGCCTGTGGTTCCTTTCTACTTGTAATACAGTCCCACATTGCTGCTGTAAAGTGTTATATAGTGTTGGAAAGCTCAGCATCTCAGCTTTCCGATGTTCTTTGAATGCCGTGGATAGCACAAATGGTTCAGGAGTCATAGTAATTTGAATGCTTTAAAGTGCACAATTCAGCGCTGGAGAGATTACGGTTGTTAAAGGGTTAATATTAATATTTCCAGTGTTAAAGGGGCTATAAATATCTAAAATCATCATTAGTGTTTAGAATAAAGGGCTCTAATGTTCTGACAAAGTTACCAACATATTAGTTTATAGTGATATGAACTGAATATATTCACAACAACAGGCCAGGGGGATTAATGTGGCCACTAGAGGGAGTAGTGAGTTACTCTCATGCTCCGAAGCATCAAAAAGTGGCCAGATGAGATGAGAACCATTAAGAAGCAACTTTTAGAGTCAAAGAAAGTGAGAAAAGCTAGAAGCACTGTTGTAGTTTTCATCACTGAATGAAAAGAACTGAGTTTCATGTTGAAATGGTAGCATTTCTTCTACTCGGGAGAGTTTGAATATGAATATTATGAAGGTTAAAAGTTATTATGGGATGTTATTATCTTTGCTAAGTTGCGGTTTGTTGATTCACGGTTCAGACTAAACTGTAATAGTTGTGACCTTTTTTTGGATGATTCCAAACAGATCTTTAGTTCAGCTATTGACAACACAAACCATACAGAAAACAGAGGTGATTTGTGGTTTTACTGTGGCTGTATTTCAGTCTAAAATCAGAGCTAAGCTAACAGAGCTAAGCTAACAGAGCTATAATGGTAAACAATCAGCTGATGCAGTACGTTACGATTATACAACACAATGTTATTTTGACCAATTGTTGAAATAAGCGTCTATGAGTTTCATTTTGAAGAAAAAAACTTGATGATACCATAATACAGATGTGTATAAACAATGAGGTTGATACTTTATTCAGTCAAATTTAGATCATGGTTAGTATTTATTATGACATAGATGATTTCGCATGTACACGGTGGGGAAGCAAAATTTACAATGAACATTTAGTTGTTTTTTCTCAGCAGGCACTACGTCAATTGTTTTGAAACCAAACATATACTGATGTCATAATCATACCTAACACTATTATCCATACCTTTTCAGAAACTTTTGCCCATATGAGTAATCAGGAAAGCAAACGTCAAAGAGTGTGTGATTTGCTGAATGCACTCGTCACACCAAAGGAGATTTCAAAAATAGTTGGAGTGTCCATAAAGACTGTTTATAATGGAAAGAAGAGAATAACTATGAGCAAAACTATTACGAGAAAGTCTGGAAGATACTATTAAAGAAGAACGGGAGAAGTTGTCACCCGAATATTTGAGGAACACTTGCGCAAGTTTCAGGAAGCGTGTGAAGGCAGTTATTGAGAAAGGAGGACACATAGAATAAAAACATTTTCTATTATGTCAATTTTCTTGTGGCAAATAAATTCTCATGACTTTCAATAAACTAATTGGTCATACACTGTCTTTCAATCCCTGTCTCAAAATATTGTAAATTTTGCTTCCCCACCCTGTAATTATATTTAGTTTGACTTTGTGCTACATTGCATTTACATTTCATTTTTATGCTTCTGGAAACATTTGTATTCGAGTTATAGGTAAATAAATTTTTTTTTTTTTTTTTTAACTTTATGAATTTTCCAGCTGTAATAATGCACCCTGAATGTTACTGTTACTGAATCTGCAAAGAAAACTCAACACTAGCTTATTAGACCAGATACCTGATATGCAGCATGGATCGTAGGAGAAAGAAACGCACTTCTTAAACGAGACTAGAACTGAAAACAAGACAATGTAGTGAGTGTTTAAAGTAATTTTCTTCTCTTAAATGAACATGTATATATTCTTAGTTTGTAGAAGTAAAATGTTTCATAACCTCTGATCCACTAATCCTATGAATACATGTAAATAATTGGTGTAAAATGGACTTTGTCATCTTTTCATGGTCATCAGATATGACCAAATTTGGACGCTGAGAGGCTCAGTGTTGAACATAGAAACAACGTCATCTTCTAACACATGAGGTTTGATCATTAGTGACTTTTCCATTCACCCTCAAATTGCACAAATATAACTTGTGCATAAAAATTTACCGAATGGAAAAAAGACAATTTCGCCAAAAGTCTCATTTTGCAATTAAAAGTTTTTGTGCTGGAAAGAGGTGTTTTTTTGGGCGTAGCGCAAACGGTATATCACGCAAAACTGCAATGGAAGACCTTTTTTTTTTCAACTAGAGTCAGGTGAATTAAAAAAATGGATGTTGACGTACGTTACAACAAGCGAAGAAGAAGAAGAAACGTGTCGCGGTATGTGTGGACACATCAGGAAACCCAACCATTTTTTAATTTAGTACGAGATAGAGGGGTAATATATAATAATAATGAATATATCTGTAAATCAACACCATATTTAGGTTTGTCACCAAGTTGATGGAATGACTTCTCGTGTCATCTCGCGATAATAAATAAACAACTCGCATTTGTAATTTAATGGAAAATCCGACATTACTCACTTGTGTTTTTTCGACATTTAGTAAATATCGGTAAAGTTTTGTGCAGATGTCCGATAGAAAAGCGACTAATGACAGTGGATGGAGGTGCTTGGTTTATGTTCAGTTAATGATATACAGGGTGACACAAAAAAACAGGAACTTTTTAACAATCCAATGAAACCAAGAGTGATGGAAGAAAAATATTTTATTCGTAGTAATTGAAACCTTAAAGCATGCCATTTAAGAAACTGATGGAATTTTAATTTTTTAAAAATGACTTCCTGTAGATGGCGTCCTCCTGTACGAATGCATTCTTGAAATCTGCTGTTGAGATTCCTCATTGACCGCTGCAACATCTCAGCTGGGATACTGTGAATTTCTTGCTGAATTCTCTGTTTTAACTCATCCAGAGTTCTTGGTCGAGTCGTGTACACTTTACTCTTGAGATAGCCCCACAAGAAAAAAATCACAAACGGACAAATGTGGCGATCTAGGGGGCCAGGGAACGTTACCGAATCTTGAGATCACACGGTTACCGAACAATTCTCGCACAGCCGCCAGTGGTTACTATGGCCAAAAAAACGAGAATTTTTGAAGTGCGTATTGGCAGACATGAACAAGTGGCAGCACTGCGAGACAGTGACCTTGAGCAAGTAAACACACCCCCATTTTAGTCATAGCCGCCAATGGTTACTAAAATGGGGGTGTGTTTACTTGCTCAAGGTCACTGTCTCGCAGTGCTGCCACTTGTTCATGTCTGCCAATACGCACTTCAAAAATTCCCGTTTTTTTGGCCATAGTAACCACTGGCGGCTGTGCGAGAATTGTTCGGTAACCGTGTGATCTCAAGATTCGGTAACGTTCCCTGGCCCCCTAGATCGCCACATTTGTCCGTTTGTGATTTTTTTCTTGTGGGGCTATCTCAAGAGTAAAGTGTACACGACTCGACCAAGAACTCTGGATGAGTTAAAACAGAGAATTCAGCAAGAAATTCACAGTATCCCAGCTGAGATGTTGCAGCGGTCAATGAGGAATCTCAGCAGCAGATTTCAAGAATGCATTCGTACAGGAGGATGCCATCTACAGGAAGTAATTTTTAAAAAATGAAAATTCCATTATTGTTTCTTAAATGGCATGCTTTAAGGTTTCAATTACTATGAATAAAATATTTTTCTTCCATCACTCTTGGTTTTATTGGATTGTTAAAAAGTTCCCGTTTTTTTGTGTCACCCTGTATTTGCTGAAAAAGTCAGTTTTCTCTTGTTTTGATATGATGATCTTCAACTTTAATATGAGCTTTTATGAACATCGACATGATCAGTGGAATAAATACAGGAACATGCACGATTTTCACTGGAAAAACATGAAATAATGAGTTAAATATTACAATAAATGGTGATAAATCAACTGAGAAATGTTAAATAGAGAGATGAATTCATTTGGGAAGTGCCATAAAAGTAGCACTGGGTATGTTTTTCCACAAAATACAGTATATAGTGCATGTACGACTCATATAATGCAATCTTCCAGCCTTGACATGTAACACCCATCGTGTGGAGTACTTCTCATTTTTCCGCCTTATTTTCCCCTCCCAACTGCAGCTGAGGCCGAGTTTTGAGATGAATGAACAATGTCTGGCTGCGTCTGCTACCGAATCCTCCCCTGACTGACGGTTCCATTACACTCAGCCTGCTTACGTTCACTCTTTAAATTCCAAGCAAAACGCTAACACACTATGACAATTTAACATCATAATAACACGCCGGCTGCAGCCCTGACTGTGCACCGTCGGTTCCATCATCACACTGGGTTAAAATACAATGAGCCAGGTATTGCTGTAGTGTCAAGGACATTGAGCTCAGGGGTCGCATTTTTTGGCGTTTTACAGTAAAAGTCCTGCCAGGAACAACTTTAATGATTGTTATACATGAGCAAAATAATTACATCCATGCTGGAACTGTGAATCTAAAGATATATGGGATTTAAAATGCAACTTGACAGCTTTGGCATCCTCTGGTCTAGGAGTTTACACACCTGTAAACACAAGCAAGGTCCTATAAAGCTAAAGAAACAGAAAGGATTGAAGTACAAAAACACGTTGAAACCAGGGTATTTTGATGGTTTCATATTTCAGTCAGTAAAATGGGCTGGAATTTTTTTTGTCCCAAGAGGATAAATGATGATGAAGACACCCTGATATTCCCAAAGGATCCATGAGAGTTATGTTTTCCTGCAAATACTGGGTTGTGTGCTAAGAAATTTGCATGAAATATATAAAAGTGGATTTATAGCAGTATAGTTTGAGTTTGTGTTGGATCGCAGACATAAAACCGCACTAGTGTTTGCATCTTTAGCCCAAAAAGATCTACAGTCTACTCTCGTTATACCGCCAACTTCCGTTCACGGCCAAATTGGCGGTATAGCGAAAATGGCGTTACAACGGGTTGCGTCCATAATGTGCATGTCTTTACTATATGATGTCTATGCTGCCTCCGTTAACCCGTTCTAATTGCATTTCTAAATAAATCTTGATTCTGTTATGTTGTAAGGCAGGGATCGGCAACCTTTAACACTCAAAGAGCCATTTCGACCCGGTTTCCACGGAAAAGACAACACTGGGAGCCGCACCTCGGAGGTGCCACGGCGGCGCACCTCGGAGGTGCCGCGCCGCAATGCTGGCGGTATAACGGTCGGGAAATCAATGGTATAAGTGTTGTTTGTGCATGGAACTGGGCTGGCGGATGGCGATAAGCGGAAATGGCGGTATAACGGCGGGCGGTTTAACGAGAGTAGACTGTATATCCTTTTTTTTTGCAGTTTTATAATGAAAAATATGTTTATGCTCTTAATAAGGCTGCACGACTAATCAATTTTAAATCGAAATGAGATTTTTTAAAAATTAGGACGGTTTTTAACCATTTCATGCATGAATTATGAGAACCTTAGACAAGATTTTTTCCCCCGTTTTTATTCCTCTTTAGGCATGAAAAAAAAAAGCAGTTGACAGCTTTTTATGAACCTATTTTTCATGGAGCTGCAAAAATGTCCACTCAAATGGACACAATGCGTTTAATTTTTGAAGCAAAGAAACATGTATTTACTGATATACAGTGAAAACCATGAAATATAAACACTTTTAATGCTGCTAACCTGATGTTTTCTCATATTTAAACATACTCTAATACTAGTTATACCTCACTTCATTGAAATAATGTACAAAAAACCCATTTTGTTAAAGAAAAAATGATAATTACAGTCTAATAACAATTGATTTACACTCAAACATGTTACTGCAGATCAGGATTATCAAGAACAGCAAAGTTACATATGCATAAGCGTCCACTGTGTTGGCTGATATGGAACTAAAACAACAAAACCCATGAATATATAAGAGAACACCTGGAGAAGAACTGTCCACTGGAGTGACCACTGTGCATGAAAGGGTTAAAAAAGCAAAATTGTCAAATGGATTTCATCTCTCTCGTGTCTGCAAGCCATGCAGCTCTGGATTACCATAGGCTCCTCCTCCTATCTGTGAGAGCGGTCTTTCACAGAAGTCCATGTGATGACCACAGACCTTAAATCTGTGATGGGCCCGCAGTAGTGATACCAATGTAAGCCGCAGTCCACACATGGATCCCCCAATTCAAATAGAACTGCATGGGGATCACTTATTTTATGAGGTCCACGCACGCATACATGACTGATGCCTGTCACTGACGTACATTGGTATAACTTCTATGAGCCTGTCATGGAATTTTCAGGGATTCCGTGACACCATCACAGATTTGAGGTAGGGAGCAGTGCCTAGCATTGCGGGCTGCACACAAAAACAACATGCCGACTTCTGTTGTCTTCTGCAGTTTTACAAAATCAAAAATAGAGTTTTTAGAGGAAAAAAACTGTGATTTTGTTTTTGGCCAAAATCACGCAGCCTTAGCTTTAATAACACAAAACCCCTCTGAGTTTCAGATTTTCTTGTGATCAGACAAGTAGAACTGAGGAAAAATGGTTTTGTACATGCTGACGGTTTCAGCTGAAGCTTCAGCCTTGATCAGAGCTGTCAAACACTTCCTGTGTGATGTGTTGAAAAACAGCTGATTGGGCTGGGAAACTTTTCAAGATAAATTTGATAAAGGCTGAAGCTACAGCCGAAACTGTTAGCAGGTAAAAAAAAAATAAAATAAAATCTAGAAGCACTCGGAGAGTGCAGACCTCCGCCAAGGCAGATCAGTGGCCCCCTCCCCACCCGGATCACCACCAAAATTTAATAATTTGTTCATTGTGCCAGTATCAACATTTCCTGAAATTTTCATCCAAATTTGTCCATAACTTTTTGAGTTATCTTGCACACAGACAAAGAGACAAACCAATGCCGACAAAAACATAACGTCCTTGGCAGAGGTAATAACACCTTTCATCACTCTCTGAGCATGTATGAACATTTACGGTACATGATCAATGAATTACGTATAGGAAAATATGTGATTTTTACTGAAGAAACGCAAAACAAAGAGGATAATATTACAATAAATGGTGATAAATCACTTGAGAAAGGGTAAATATTGCTAAAAATTCATTTGTAAACTGCCACAAAAGTAGCACTGGGTCCTTACGGGTTAAAATTGAGGGTTATTATATCCAAAATAGAGGAAACTGAAGAAAAAGTGACTTTTTTAGCAAAATATATAATTTACTGAACATCAACTCAGTGTCTCCATCCACTGTCATTGATCCAACTCCATGGGTTTTACTGGTGAATCAATACTGTAGAAGATGACGGTGTTTCCATGGTAACTATGGAGCCTCTGAACGTCCAAATGGGTCATATCTGATGACCATCAAAAGATGATAAACTGTATTTAACAGCAATTATATACATGTAGTGATAGGTTTAATGGATCCGAGGTTATTAAACATTTTAGATCAGTTAGACGGTTTGGTCTGTGGCTATTTGGACTTTACTTTACCACTAACTGAAAATGTAAATGACCCCAGAAATGTGTGAATATAAATCTAAAATGAATTTTTTTAACATATTTTTAATGCAGAGCCCACATTAACTCTTATTTGTTTGCACTGGTCTTGAAACCTTCCTTTCCTCGCCCACTGGGTAATGAATATTTGGGTATTTCTTGCCTCAGTCTATTAGTTATTTCAGGTCTAAATCCATTTAAAGCTCCTCTTTCACATTTTAAAAAGCGTTCTGACCTCGTAGCTCACGTCCCTGCCAGTCATCCTGAGCCTGAATAGAAAACCTCTCTTCTGTTTTCATTAGCGAGGCGGCTCCTTTTGTGAACATTTCGTTTGGATTTCAGCTTAAACGTCACCAGAAGCACTTGTCATCTTTCTGCGTGACCCCGGACACACACACACACACAGGACCACATTGTGGGGCTTTACCATCATCCTACCCTCAGATAAAATGCGACCTTTGACCCCATGACAGGCCCCCGGCTTTGTGAGGAGGCTTCATAATACGAAGACCCTCCAACTTGAAGACTGGGGAGTCCTTGTCAGTCATGAGGAGACCAGACAAGGAAAAGGGTAAAGCAAAGATGATAAAATAAATATGATGAGATGATTCCAATTATCCAGACGACTCATCTGCTGGCAGTTTCGGCCTGATTTTCTTCATCACACACACATTTATCGGCATTCTTCGCTGCTGCTTGAAGGCGAATAGGTACCCTGCAATGGGTCAAAGGTGCTGCAAAGGAATCCCAGCCTCTGTGGAAAAAATCCAAAATATCAGTAGCTGGAAAATTGCAATATTAGAAACATCAACGTCTTGTTCTATTATATTATGAGCTTTCTCAACTGGTGGGTTGTGGACCAAAAGTGGGTCCCAACCAGTAAAATAATAACATAACATAACATAACAGCCTATAAAAAATGATAAGTCCAAATTTTTGTCTTTGTTTTAGTGCAAAAAACCTTATTAACCCTTAGGGGTCTGAGCCTATTTTGGTCGTTTTTGAGTACTTTTGATTTTGCCTTTTTAAACTATGTAATATAAAGAAATGTTTACTATACCCATGTTTGGTATCTTTTTTTTCCAGCATAACTTCATCGTTGTCATCTGCCTATTATTTTTTTTCACTTTAACCTACTATATCAACATAAAAGGCCAAAACACACACAAAATATAGAATCTGATTTGAAAAATTTATACAATTTATTGCAGAAATAACACAAAGATGTGTAACGAACCTTTTCAAAGACTTTAAAAGTGAATATTGGTTCCAAATATTATGTATATAACTCTGAATATTGTTTATTATAAAATCAAAATTGTAATATATTAAAATTATACTCAAATATTTGAAATAAAAGCATATTTTTATATTGGCTATCAACATCAAATAAAAAGTGGGAGAGTGTTTCAAGTCTGCACTTTCCCCAGCGGTCTACGTGACTGACTTCCAACACTACAACATGTTGAAAATGTCATGTGATTCAGTCACAGGGCTATGACCGTTGGACCCCTAAGGGTTAAATTATGAAAATATGTACACTTACAAACTATCCAAACAAAAAAGTTGTGAATAACCTGAAAAAAACAGAAGTGCATTTTTTATAGTATAATGCTTCATCATGTTGTTTACACATGTGCATTACAGAACGCATTTAGTAATATGCAGAATATTGTTAAAATTGCACTTAATTTTCTTTGGACATTTCAGGTTGTTCCTATTTGTTCTGGTTATTCACATTTTCGTAATTCACATTCACACAAACAAGTTCAACATCCTTGACTCTTAATATCTTCAGTGTAATTTTTGTACTTTGGGCTGGATTGGAACCTTTGGCGGGCCCAGTTTTGACCCGAGGGCCACATGTTTGACAGCCCTGCTCTAAATGTTGGACTTTGACTTGACAGACATTGAGGCTGGCTGTTGGAAAAGTGAAATCGAAGTTCACAATGTTGTTTTTTTGATGAGATATAATGCAAATGTGACCTCAGGAAGGAGAGAAGATATGTCAAAACTGCAAATGAATGAAAAGCCAAAACTGAAAATAATTTTAAGTAAAAATAGTCTATTTTGTATGCTTACCCTTTGCAAACACATCTCAATTGTTATAATTACTCAATGTTTTAAACGAACCAATGAAACTATATAGTATGTGTATCTTGTTTTGTGTTTTTTGAGGCTCATAATGACAGTGCATGTGTATTTTTTAGCCTGGTTTTAAACAATCTGTCATATTTTGCTCATGAAACAATTGGCAGTTATCCTCTCTATCAATAAGTTAGTTGTTTGGCCTTCAAAATCCTAGAAAATGAGGGAAAATGTGTTTTTTTTTTTTACTTAGTTTTTAGTAGATTTTCCTTTTCTCAGTATAATACAATGTATACATTCAAGTACAGTTCAATTAGTTTTTTTCCCCTTCACAGCAGCATGTGTATTCCTATAAACCTCCACAGGTAATGCAGGATGGAAATGAAAGAAAACAATAACAATTAAAACTGCAAGCGGTGTTAAGGCCCTCACCCTCCCGCGCGACCGCCGAGGCCACCGACAGTGAGAGGACACTGTATCGTGGGCTGGATCCGACATTTTGCGAGCTAAGCAAAGTGTTATAATTTTGAAAATGACCACTTCATTGCAACCTCATCACAGCCACGCCCAACATTTGATCAAAAATGTAGGTGATAACTTTTGATCACACGTGTGTAGGTGATTTTTACACAATTTGATCAAAGTTGGATGTAAACCCTAGGAGGAGATGATGAAAATATGAGGGGTGGGATTCTAAGAAAACCCATTCGTTACTATGGCACAGTTTTGATGTTGTCATGGCAACACGATTGTAAATAGGGGTGTGTCCTCATTGGCTTTTTAGTTCAGTTTGGCATGAGGGATGTGTGTGCCAAATTATGTTTGACTATGTCAAAAAAAAAAATAATTTTGTCCCATTCAAAAACTGTAGGAGGCGTCAGAGAGCCATTTTACGATCCAGCTATATGAGTGACATATCATCGTGTTCAGGTTGTCATTCTGCACAAATGTTACATTGGGTCCAACTCAATCTGACACTGTCTGTGCGATATATACACAATTTTATACTTCTGAAAACGGCCACTTCGTTGTGAGGTCATCACAGCCACACCCAAAATTTGATCAAAAATGTAGGCGATAACTTTTGATCACACATGTGTGTAGGTAATTTTTGCCAAGTTTGGTCCAAATTGGATGTAAACCCTAGGAGGAGATGAAGAAAGTATGAGGGGTGGGATTTTACAGGTCCACACTTCCACCCAATATGGCCGACTTCCTGTTGGGTTTAGGGCGGGGCCATAATGTAATTTTTTACTTGTCCTACCATGGGCTATGTCTGGACCAAGTTTCATGTTTGTTCGATGACAAAAATTTGGGGAGGGCTCCCATCCGCGTAATGTATTTTGATTTTTGAGGGGGCGCTACCGAGTCATTTTGCGATATTTTTTCTTGACGACTTCAAATAAAAAAAAATTTCGCCAGGCTTGAATTTTTGGTCAAATAAAATTGACTTTTCGTTAATGTTCAGGGGGTCAAATTTGCATTCAAGGTAGCGAGAGAAAAAAACCCAAAAAAACAAAAACAGAACCATGCGATTTTAATAGGCCCTCGCCGACATGTATGTCTGGGCTTGGGCCTAATTATAACAAACAAACAATGTCCACTTCCAAAAATAAGGCTGTAGATGTAAATCTTCATCAGAGGCAGAATGACAACACCTTGATTAACAACATGGAGTTTTGCATCGCCAATAAATATTGGAAAATGTGCTTTTGAAAGCCAAAAAAGACATCCTTGAATTTCCTCTTTGCTAGCCCAAAGACATAAATCTTACTGTCATAGAGGGGTAAAAAAAAAGCAAGAAAAAATTAGAACTGAAGAAGAAGGATTCAGATGATTAGATCTCTTTTCTTAAAAAAAAAAAAAATTACACAATTAACTGTTAAACCGATCAGTTAGCTGTTGCAGTGCCAGTTTTCTTATATTTCTTGCTAATATATAAAAAAAAAAAAAAAAAATTCAGTTGTTTTTTTTTCCCCCCACTATGTCTCTTTTGGTTGTTATTTATTATAACATCAAGCAGCTTTGATCCACCACTTGGAAATTCCCTTAAATAATGCCTTTTCTTCTGGTCCGCTGGTGTGTTTTGATGTCAGCTGGGGGAGCTCAGCCTGGTTTCTCACAGCCGTCAGCTGAAAAGCGACGACGATCTGGTATCTGACTGACTCACACTCGTAAGACCTTGGACCGGGACCTTTTTTTAATCTGCAGCCACCCACAGTCTAACCCCCCCTCCCCTCCCCTTCCCTTCTCTGTGTTAGTGTTTTCTTTGCATAGAAACGCCTGTCTGTTGCTCTTTGTCTCTTCACAAAGACTTCACTTTTTACTCTGACATCTCCATAGCAGTCTGTGTATTTAGAAGTAAACACAGCGTTCACCCTAAAAGTCTGAAAGTGGGTGCAGAGTGGGCGTAGAGTAATCTTGGCAACCCTCTGAGTTTATTATTTTCACTTTAGATTTTGCCAAAAACAAACATCTATTCAATAAATGAGTTTCCCTCACATAGATAACTTGATGTTTATTTATGACATTGCGTATGTCATTTGGAAACTTCTACTTTATATACAACAATTAGTACTGGCTATCATAATGGAAGAAGTGTGTGTGCAGCCTGTGTTACTGATGATGTTGTGATGCTGCAGCACAGTGAGTCAGTTTTCTAGATGAGGATTTGGCACCTTTTGTCACAGTTCGTGTAGAGCTACTGCAAAACCTTCTTACACCTGGGTTCATAAAAGTTTGAAAGATTATTTCTGCAGAAAATGTGCTTCACCCATAAAGACCCAGTGCTTCTTTTTTGTCACTTTCCAAATGAAATTATATCTATAATCTTTCTTAAGTGATTATCACCATTTATTTTAACCCTTTCATGCATACTGGTCACTACAGTGGACAGTTATTCTCCAGCTCTTCTCTTATATATTCATGAGTTTTGTTGTTTTAGTTCCATATCAGCCGACACAGCAGACGCTTATGCACCATCTCATAATACATTGTAATTCATACCGTTACTGTAACTTCGCAGACCAGGTTGATAAACCTGATCTGCAGTAACGTGTTAAATTAATTGCTAATATTTATTAGACTGTAATCAACACTTTTCTTAATCAAAAAGGCTTTTTTTTTGCATATTGTCTGCATGAAGTTAGTAATAACTAGTATTAGAGTATGTTAAAATGTGAGAAAACATCAGATTAGCAGCATTATTTCATAGCTTTCACGCAGTTTATCACTTTCTGATAATGGGGTTTAAATACATGTTTTTTTTGCTTCAAAAATTAGTGTCCAGCTGAGTGGACATTTTTGTAACTCCATGAAAAATAGGTTCATAAAAAAATTTCAATCGCATTGTTTTCTTCACAGCTAAAGAGAAATAAAAACACTCAGGAAAAAAAAAAAAAATCAACTAAGGTTCTCATAATTCATGCATGAAAGGGTTAATATTATCTTCTTTTTTTTTTTTTTTTTTTGCATTTTTTCAGTATTAATCACCTATTTTCCCATGTTTAATTTATTGATCATGAAGATGTTCAGTAAAGCTTTAATGAAAGTTGAGGGTTATTATATCAAAAATGGAGAAAACTGCAGAAAAACTCACTTTTTGAGTAAAATACATCATTTTCTGAACATAAACCAAGTGTCTCCATGATCCAACTCCATGGGTTTTACTGGTGAATCAATGTTGTAGAAGATGAGTGTTTCCATGGTAACTATGGAGCCTCTGCACGTCCAAATGAGTCATATCTGATTACCATGTAAAGACGAAAAACTATATTTTACACCAATTATTGACATATTGATAAGATTAGTGGATCAACAGGTATTAAACAGTTTAGATAAGTAGATGCTTTTGGTTGGTGATGGATGTTTGGGTCTTTATGGGTTAAAACACATGTTGTAAAATAAAAGTACAAAGACAGATAATAAATGTATTTATATTGCCCTGTAACAGATAAAAATTACTAAGTACTTCCATGAAATTGTTGCGTAATATAACCAATAGAAAACACAGTACAAGCTACATAAAACAAGGAAACATAAGCCACAAAACTCCACTTCAAACTATAAAAACCCACAAAGCCACCAGTGACCAAAAGCGTCTACTCATCTCTAATGTTTAATACCCATTGATCCATTAATCCTATGAATATATGTAAATAATTGGTGTAAAATGCAGTTTTTCATCTTTTCATGGTCATCAGATATGACCCATTTTGGATGTTCAGAGGCTCCGTAGTTACTATGGAAACACCGTCATCCACAACATTGATTCACCAGTAAAACCCATGGAGTTGGATCAGTGACATTGGGTTTTGAGGCTTGTTTTTATGTTCAATTAATGATATATTTTGCAGAAAAAGTCAATTTTTTCTTCAGTTTTAATATAATAACCTTTGAATCTAGTTTTCATGAACATCTACATGATCAGTTAATTAAATATAGGGAAAAGTACATTATTTACACTGAATAATGCAAAATACATAGGATAATATCGCAATAAATGGTGATAAATCACTTAAAAAAGGTTAAAAACTGAGACAAATCCATTTAGGAGTTGCCATAAAAGTTGCACTGGGTCTTTATGGGTTAAATAAAACTAAATCAGGACATCATAATAATTGGAGTGTATTCTGAAATCTGGGTGCATTTGGAATAGGTTGATCCCTCCACTGTCTGAAATGATTATGAGGAAGCACCAGTGAACTTTGACCAACTGACCTGAGGTTACGAGTGCAGGACTATGCCTCTAAAGCCCCTACAAGAACCAACTGAACAAACAACAAGCTGAATTCTACAATCAGTCATTCACCAATGAATAAGATGTGCTCTTGTGTTTGTTCCAGTTAAAAGCTTTGATGTCACATTCTGTACAAACCGAATCCAATCGGTAGATGTTTTCTTCAGACAAATAAATAGTAAATTACAATACTCTACCAGGTCGATTAGTCACTAAATGACCAGTAGTTGTGAATGTGAGAGTGAATGGTTGTTCATCTATGCAGTGGTGAGAACAAGCTTTCGGAGACCCTGAACATTTTACATATACTGAAATATGAAACATGAAAAATTTGCAGAAAAAGCTTTTTTGTGTTTCAAAAAATGTAGCTGCATCACACACAAATACATGAATATGATTATTTTTGTTGATGTAAAAAGCTTGATTTGTCTCGGATGCTTGATCGGGATGTGTTGAGTTGGTTATTTGGAAATGAAATATATAGTTTGGCAAGATTTTGAAGGAAGGCATGGAAACTCAAAGAACTCTGTATCCTAGTGTTTTTCAACCTTGGGGTCGCCTGGAATTCAAATGGGGTCACCTGAAATTTCTAGTAATTGATAAAAAAATTTTAAAAAAAAACAAAACTTACTAATAAAAATATATGGTGAGTTGAGAGACAATCCTAATACATAAAAGACATGACAAACTGTGAAGCTGAAACTGAAGCACTGTGGTACGGTTTGACTTTCAAATGTTCATTGTGGTCGGTTTCAGATGCTGCAGCTCTTTCGTAATTCATAGTTTGAGTTCTTGTTTGTTCAGTATTAATTGTCAGCCTTGCAAATCCAAGCTGGACTGACCAAGGAAAATCAAATTCTCACTTTGTGCAGTAATCTACGCCTGGCTTTTCTGCTTCCGTCCATAATAATATACATTATATAATCTAAATGTCATCTAAAATGGAAGTTTATTTGCAATATAGTACAGCAAACTATGACATCATCAAAAATGAATTGATTTTAGCCCCCCAAAAAATGTCTCCATTTTGAATATCTGGGGTTGCCAGAAATTTGTGATGTTAAAATGGGGTCACGAGCCAAAAAAGGTTGGGAATCACTGCTGTATCCCAAACTAAAAGAACTTCGTTTTATGTAATTATTATTGGCATGAGTATATGCTTTATATGTTGGTCATCTTCCTGTTTTAAAAGTCAGTAGTGTCTTATAACCCTATATGGGCTGGGCACCCAAGTGTATGACACTTAAATAAAATATTCATTCATTCATTCCAAGGTTATTATCATTAACAAAAACGAACAAAATGACGAAACCTAGAACTGAACAAACATTTTCGTGAACTGAAATAAATAAAAACTATAATTAAAAGAAAAACAATAACTAATTGAAACCATATTGTGTGCTTAAAAAACTAACTAAAATGTATAAAATTTACGGATAAAATTCCATTTTTTTTCATCTTTGTCAACGTTGGATTGATATGAAATTGATTGATTTCGAGCTAGCGATTTTAACTAGCGACACCATACAGTCACTTCTCATCACTTGTGGTTTAGAGCAGACCTGGGCAAAGTAAGGCCCGCGGGCCACATGCAGCCCGATGGCTGACCCTGACCGGCCCGCATGAGGTCACTGGCAAATTAAAAGTCAATGTAAATATTTATCAGGGTAATAGATGCAACCAATACAACGCCACAGCTTTTATTTAGTAGGATCTGCTAAATTAGCATGTTTTCGCACATACTTTCCATTCTCAGCATAAAGCTTATGGTTATAATAAAGCTTATTGGTTTGTTGGCCAGTTTCAGCCCATTAAGATGCCAGCTAATGCCAAAAAAAGAAAGAAAAATCGATTAAGAATGCAGAGATTTTAACAAGACATGGACGTCTAAGTATTTCTTCACTGAAGTCAGAAAAGGAACTGAGATATGCAAACAAACAAAGCTGCATTTATGATTTTTCATGTAAAGTTAACACGGTCAGGTTTTGCACATTTTTGAATATGTTTTTGCGAATATTCATTAAATAGTTGTATTCTGTGCTCCACATTTTCATTGTATCATTGTACTGTTTCATTTACTGTTTTTATAGAGATATATGTCAGGGTAGAGACTGCGATCTGGTAGGATCGGCGATTCTACCAGCAGAGACTCCGATCGTAGTCTCTACCAGTAGAAATTCCGATCAGAGTCTCTACTGGTAGAAACTCCGATCCGAACCCTAACCCTAACCCTAACCCCTAACCCTAACCCTTCTACTGGCAGGATCGGAGTTTCTACCGGTAGAGACTACGATCGGAGTCTCTACTGGTAGAATCGCCGATCCTACCAGATCGCAGTCTCTAACCTGACATATACAGTATATTGAGCAGAGCTGCAAGTGAATTGATGCGGCCCTTAATAACTGTCAAAGTTTCTCATGTGGCCCCACAGGAAAATTAATTGCCCACCCCTGGTTTAGAGTCATCTTCTGGTCCCCACTCTACCTGGAAACATGGAGACTAAAGAGGGGAGAAAGCACCAGAGTCCTGTATGGAATTCATATGAATACGACGGCGAGGAAGATAAAAGATACGAAAAAACTAAAACTAATACAAAAAATAAATTAAAACTGAGCATTTAGAATAAATGGAAACTAATAAAAACTAGCAAACCTGCTCTAAAAAATAATTAAAACTAACTGAATTGGAGAAAAAAAAGTCAAAACTAAATAAAACTAAACTATGATGAAAAATCCAAAACTATTATAACCTTGATTCATTCTACCAAAGTCATTTTTGGTAGGGTACCCGCAGGGATGCCGCTACCAATTATGGGCCCCATGAAAGTGTAACCGTTGTGGACCCTACAGAAATTGCCTCTCTTCTCAATCTGTCAGACCAGGTCGGGGGGGTTAAGTATATAGGTGGGGGTGTACATACACAGTGTCACTTACAATAGCATGAAAACTAAACTGAAACTTAACATATACTCAGTGCCAATGAAAACGCAACACTTGAATGTGTTTTATTGTTCCTGAGCTGCATCAGTATGTTTAAGTTTCTCCTGTAGAAGATAATCCCAGACAATTTCTTAACAACCTGAGACGGGTTGAGCTATTGTCACGCTTGAATGAACTTGTCTGCATTCATAAGACTTGTTTTTCTCATTGCTCAGCCATGAACTGCTCAACTTAAGGAATTGTGGTCAGTTAAGGAGTGGTCATGTTCTGTATATAAAGGCAAGCTGAAAAGCACCAAAATCATTTACAATAACTCAGCGATACCTAGACTGACACGTGACCACAGATACCATGCTATGGGGCTCCTGGAGGCCGGAATCTCTGCTCGGCAGGTGGCGCGCCATTTTGGATGCAATGTGTCCACCGTAGTCAGGATGCAACAGAGGCATGAAGAAACTGGCTCAACTGCAGACAGACCTCGCCCTGGACGAGCACGTGTGACCACGCCACAGCAGGATCGCTACATTGAGCTGCAGCACCTCCAGGACCGCTTTGGGACTTTTGGTTTTGGGGGTCCTTGAGTTTCTTTCTTTATCCTTATTTTTTGTCAACAAATTTGGATGTGATTTTTTTACTTTTACTGTATAGAAATGGCCTATGATTAATTCCAAAGAGCTTATGGAATAAAAATCCTCATCGATTTAAAAAAAAAAAAATAAGAATCTTCAAGTGTTGCGTTTTCATTGGCACTGAGTATACAGGGTGGGGAAGCAAAATTTACAATATTTTGAGGCAGGGATTGAAAGACAGTGTATGACCAGTTAGTTTATTGAAAGTCATGAGAATTTATTTGCCACAAGAAAACTGACATAATAGAAAATGTTTTTATTCTTTGTGTCCTCCTTCTTTCTCAATAACTGCCTTCATACGCTTCCTGAAACTTGCGCAAGTGTTCCCCAAATATTCGGGTGACAACTTCTCCCATTCTTCTTTAATAGTATCTTCCAGACTTTCTGGTAATAGTTTTGCTCATAGTCATTCTCTTCTTTCCATTATAAACAGTCTTTATGGACACTCCAACTATTTTTGAAATCTCCTTTGGTGTGACGAGTGCATTCAGCAAATCACACACTCTTTGACGTTTGCTTTCCTGATTACTCATATGGGCAAAAGTTTATGAAAAGGTATGGATAATAGTGTTAGGTATGATTATGACATCAATATATGTTTGGTTTCAAAACAACTGACGTAGTGCCTGCTGAGAAAAAACAACTAAATGTTCATTGTAAATTTTGCTTCCCCACCCTGTACTTTCACCATTCGCCTCTCAACTTCTATGACTCTATTATGCAGCGGATCTTACATGAAATTTTCACAACTTCTAACCTGTATCTACTGGGCGCCATGAATTTGTCATGTTTACCCCTCCTTATTGGCACCCCAGGGTACCTGTACTTCTACTCAAGTATGACTTTCCAGTACTTTATACAACACTGTACAAGTCATACACTTTTAGGAAGGAAATGTCAGTCGCAGGTGCCACGGGTCAGCGTACATGAGGGCGGCCGGTCGTCGGTCGAGTGAGGACGTCTTATCACCGGTGCTGCCTCTCTTTACAAGCATCCCTCGCCGGCCGTGGTGGGCTCTTATCTGTCTGAGCTGTCAGAGACAAGGTCTGAACACATCTTTATCTGTCCTCCCCCTGCACCACACAGGCCCCTGCAGATATGTGTTTGTGTGTTTCAGGCAGATTCCTTGCGGCACCGAAACACATTGAGTCCAAACATTGTGGCACATGAGTCAGCGATGGCATCACCTCCAAAAGAAGACTCACCATACTTGTAATGATGAAGCAAAACATTGAAACAGTGAGTCTTAGTCTGGTCAGTGAGAAGTATTTGAGAAAGTTCACTTTTAGGTCTCGGACAACGGCCT
This sequence comes from Sphaeramia orbicularis, assembly GCF_902148855.1. Taxonomy (NCBI): domain Eukaryota; kingdom Metazoa; phylum Chordata; class Actinopteri; order Kurtiformes; family Apogonidae; genus Sphaeramia; species Sphaeramia orbicularis. The sequence continues at coordinate 32,304,974 of NC_043976.1, forward strand.
TAGTGGATTAGAGGACTTTGATTAATGTTGTTTTCATAGTGTTTCTTATCTGTGATGCTTTAGGAATTAATATGACTCTTATCACACATCTACAGCTATTTGAGGTTAGCCCATAAAGACCCAGTGCTACTTCTGTGGCAGTTTTCATAGAATTTGTCTCTCTATTTAACTATTCAGCCACTTGTGTTCGTTAACACACACTATAAGATCGAATAAGTTGAGTTTACTTTGAAAATTTAAGTAAACCGGTTGCCTTAAAAAATTTAAATAATAAGTGATGAAAACTTGAGTGTATTAAACTTAAATGCTTGATCTGAATGGATTTGCTATTTTAAGTACAACACACTAAATGCCAAGTTAATTTAACTTAAAATTTGTTGCAGTATCAATTACTTTGTAGAATCATTAGACTGAATATCATCAGTCCATTGTGCTCGGTTCCAAGGTGACTGAAATTAAATTGTTTGGCAAAATGTATCACTTTGCATAATTATTCAACTTAAGATATTGTTGCATAGATGAAAGCCAGGCAGGATGACCGATCAGTTTCACTTGTCAATACAGGAAGCACCTCCCATTTGTTAAGTTCTCCAGACTTGTTTGGAATATGACAGATCAAAAATGAACGGGAAAGCCATTGTTCTTCCTATGGCTCTGACTCATGGTGCAGCTCTACAAAACTACAAAAACAAACACAAAAAGGCCAATAAACATTGCCATATACACATTAAGTCCAAATTAACACTAACACCACAACCCCGCTGAACCCCTGCACATAAAAATAACACATTTTCAACAGCATGCCCAATACCCACAATGCAATGCGGAGATAAAAAAAAGGTGTGATCATGACTAAAACTTAGTGATTTTAATCCATTCAACTTAAAATTTTTTGTGCTTTCGGCTATGTCTACAAATTAGTGGAATATACTTAACATTTTATAGTAATGTAATAAAACTTAAATCATTTAAGTACATTGTAATTAAAGCATTTTAGTAAATACAAATTCCAGGCTTACAGTGCAACAACTGAACATTTTAGGTAATTGGCTTGAAACTCTGACATATTTTCAGTTTTTAGTACAACCACTGCTGCTAATAAACAATTATGTCATAGAAATTTTCATCGGAAGTCTTGACCTTATATGTGCAAATATCGTGACGTAACTAATTATAAAATGTAACAAATTAAGCAGGAATTAAAACAGGTTGTAGAAATCCACTCAGTTTTTGCCGGAATGAATATAAAGATAGCTCTGCAGCACCTGGAGGGTTCAAATTTAAATTTTATGAACTATTAGGGTCCAAATACACAAATAAATGTGACAAAAACTAATAAAAGTGGGTTTCGCAAAATATGACCCCTTTAAAACTAATACAACAGTTTTCACACAGTGAAGAGCAAGTTTTTTCCTAGATTTAACCCAAAAAGACCCAGTGCCACTTTTGTGGCAGTTCTCAAATGAATTTTTCTCTCTATTTAACCTTTCTTAAGTCATTTATTACCATTCATGCTAATAATATCCTCTGTAGTTTGCATTTTTTGAGTGAAAATCAAGAATTTTCCATATATAATTTGCTGATCATGTAAATCAGTGTTTCTCAGCGGGAAATGAGAAAGCTTAGAGGGGGGCGCTGAGACCAAAATGGGGGGGCGTTAGTCTGTATAAGTATGAATATCAAGCAGCATGTTATGTCAATGCAACCCCCCCGGTGGTTATGTCCATCATGACAGCCCCCCCCCCCCCCCCCCCCCCCCCATCCCTGAAGTACATTTGAAAGGATAGCTCAATAAGTAACGCTACAGTGTATGATGTTCGAATCCCAGCAGGAACACTTGCATTTTTTTCAACATTTTACGTGTTCAAACAGGGGGCCTGTTGGTACATAAATCCGCAATTAATAAAGTATTCTAACTAGTCATAGAAACATTAGCTAACCTTGTCATTGCTGATCACAGGGATCATGCTAATGCTAACTAGCTTCTTAAAGCAGGTTTAGGGTTCGTAATGATCATACATCCATGTGGCCAATGGACTGTCTTCTGCCATCTTCACCCATTGGCTGAACACCAACAGGAAATAGAACTTTACAGATGCATTTCTTGGATTCCTTAAGGTCTCATGACATTTCTGATTTGTTTTTCTTTCGTTTTTCCATTTGAGCAATTAAATTATGGTCAAAAATTGTGTTGTAACACAAGCGCTATTGAACATGTACAGAGTAAAATATTACTAAAAATTGATTAGTAATGCCTTACACTACTGCCTTACAGCAAAAAGTAATCCATTGCTGTAATGCGTTACGTTTGGAATGCGTTACTCCCAACACATAACATAACATAAATCTCTCTTGCCCAAATATAAACTATTGACTGATATTCTGATAGTAATTGAGTAAGTGATTCTTCATGCACATCATAAATTGACAGAGGTTAAATGAGCTTTGGGAAGTCGTCCTGCTGAAAACAAGGCTGCAGATAAGCATTTAGGAATAAACTCAACCAATAATTTGATAGAGCGGTGCTATACAGTGTGTGGTATTTTACCTCAAGCATTTCTGGAATCTCAGCTAGAATCTGCTTTCACCAGAGACATGTTTTGACAGCCGGATAAAGGATTGGACTATAAGCAGAATAAACTCATGAACTACATGATGATAAAACCCTTTGATTTGATGTCAGTGTGATAATACGTGTTTAGTTGTCCGAGAAAATTTTGATTATTGTGTCATACTGTCATATTTTCCTTGAACGGTATGATTATAGAACTTTATGACATTTTTAAAGTTAAGGGGAAAAAACGTATATAATGTGATATAAGGAATGAATCGTGCGCTGTCCATTGTGCTGAATCCGAGATCCTTACACGGAACTGGTTCCGAATAAACAGATACGAGAAAGCTTATTCGGAACCAGCATAGAACTGGACTTCCGAGGTCCGTTTAAGTTAAACGTAGCTGGTAGCTGAAGAAAAGCCTGGAGCTTGGCGGTCCATACTGCGGCTTGGTGTACCGGGTCACAGCCGCTTAGTGCAACGGTCTGCAAGCCCACAGGAGCCGGCACTAGAAGCCTGGAGCCCCGCTTCCTGCAGGGCACAACGCGGTGATCTGGGAGTTGGTGTTGGCATTAATGAAGTAAAATAAAATGACATTTGCCAGCATTAAAGAAAACATAAGCAGCAAAAGAATGCAAGGTATATAAATTTAAGGCTCAGACCTTAAGGAGAGCATTACTCGGAACTAGATCCGAGGTCCGAGGAGGAGCGGCTTGGTCTCCCGGTTGGCCACGGTGTAGAGCACCTCCCAGCCCCACAGGAGCCGGGCTTGGAGGGTTTGATGCGGGCGAAGCGGGGCTTGGAGATCGGAGCACAGCTTGGTTCTGAGTTCTGTAAAAAAAAAAAATGTTCCATGATCCTTAAACGGAGCTGGTTCTGAGATCCTTAAACGGAACTGTTAAGTAAATGGAACTAGATCCTTAAACGGAACTGGTTCAGTTTACAGAACCAACTTTACGCTCCCAGTTTAATCTGAGCTTTTATGAACATCAGTATGATCAGTAAATTAAATATTTGAAAATACCTGATTTTCACCGAAAAAAATGCTAAATACAGAGGATTATTTCATAATAAATGGTGACTTACCCCTCAAGAAATGTTGAATATAGACAAAAAAAAAAAATTGGGAAGTACCACAAAAGTAGCACTGGGTCTTCATGGGTTAAAGTGCTTTAAAAAATAAAGTTGGTATGGTATATTTGGGTTTTTATGGGTTAAACTCTGTCCATTTCATAAAATTATTACATATCAAAAGTAAACTGTCCATTTCATGATATTCCCTTTCATCCATGGTGACTTTGCTGAACTTAAAAGTGTTAGGACTTGACGTTGCATCCTCCCCAATCAGTCCAAGGCCACACACACGTAAGGAAAGGCGTTTTAAAGCTGCGAGGAAAAAGTGAGAGAAACCACACCAGTGAGGAGGAGCAGTGGGAGGAGGACTTAACCGGAGTGTGTTAATTTGTATCTGGGGTTTGTGATGTCTGAAGGGGAGGGCTGGATTAGAAAGCGGTGGCCCGAAGAGAGACGGGAGGAGTCAGGTTTCAGCTCTGTGAGGGCCCCTCGAGCCCCAACGCACTGAAGCCGCCTTTGTTCGACCATAGAGAGAGAGAGAGAGAGAGAGAGAGAGAGAGAGAGAGAGAGAGGGAGAGGGAGGGAGGAGGAGGAGGAGGAGAGGCTTTTAGTTTGGAGTGAGTAAGACGGAGAGGCAGAGTGAGCTCCATCTCTCTCTCTTACTTCCTGAGGCTGATACTCATGAACAGGACAACTTCAGTTCAGAGTTAAAGCTCAACCTCACCAAAAGATGACTTCCCGGTAAATGAAAGCCGCTGTGTTTTGAAGAGAAAAGAGTAATTTTCAGTGAACTTTGTTGTCTGACACTGTGGTTCTGTGGTTCTGTGTGTGTGTGTGTGTGTGTGTGTCATGCAGTGTTCCCATTCCCTGGTTCTTTGGATTACTTCTACTGGTTCTCCGGTTCTGCTGCAGGCGCTCCTCTGCCTACGAACTGCTGGACGGTATGTGTGCACACTCTGTTTATCTACTGATTGAATTTGCATGTTGCTGGATGGAGCAAGTGTTTGGAAACTTTCTGCTGGCTCAGGAGTTTTCTTCTGCAGAATATGACCGGTGGAACTGTTGCACTGAGGGAAGATTTATACTGATGCTTCTTTGAAAAGGTGATGGCTGGTGTGGTTGTACACTTTTATGGACTTGAACTAAGACCTGGAACTATTTTGTAGTGAATTTATCTCTATTTTAACCCTTTCATGCATAGTGGTCACTACAGTGGACAGCTATTCGAAGGTGTTCTCTTATATATTCATGTGTTTTATTGTTTTAATTCCGTATCAGCCAACACAGTGGACACTTATACACCATCCCATACATTGCAATTCATACCATTACTGTAACTTTTCTGTTCTAGATAAACCTGATCTGCACTAACATGTTTGAACGTAAAAAAAATTCTAATTGTTATTATTATTTTTTGTTTTTTTAAACAAAAATTTGGGTTTTTCATCTCCATGAAGTGAGTAATAACCAGTATTAGACTATGTTAAAATGTGATAAAACATCAGATTAGGAGCTTTAAAAATGTTTTTATTTCATAGTTTTCACACAGTATATCAGTAAATGAATCTTTCTTTGCTTCTAAAACTAAACAAATGATGTCCAGCTGAGTGGACATTTTTGTAACTGTGAAATATGGGTTCATAAAAAAAGATTCAGTCGCATTTTTTTTTTTTCACGCCTAAATAGGAATAAAGACACTCAAGAAAAAAATAAATCTTGATTATGGTTCTCATAATTCATATATGAAAGGGTTAAATCCCTCCTAAGTGATTTATCATCATTTTTTATATATTATCCTCCAATTTATACACTTAAAAAGCAGGTATTTTTCTATATTTAACCCATAAAGACCATAGTAGTGGTTGTAGACACTTGTTTTTATGTCAGTTAATGATATATTTTTGCTGAAAAAGTCATTTTTTCCACTTTTCTCTATTCTGATATAATAAATTTTAAAAACATTCAAAGCTTTAAACCCATATAGACCCAGTGCTACTTTTGTGGCAGTTCCCAAATGATTTTTCCTCTCTATTTAAGTGATTTATCACCATTTATCATAATATTAACTTCTGTATTTATCATTTTTTCACTGAAAATCATGCATTTTCCTATGTTTTTTTCACTGATCATGTAGATGTTCATGAAGGCTCAGATAAAAGTTGAGGGTAGTTATATCAAAAACAGAGAAAACTGAAGAAAAAGTGACTTTTTCATCAAAATGTATCATTAATTGAACATAAACCATGTGTGTCCATCCACTGTCATTGATGGGTTTTACTGGTGGATCAGTGTTGTTTCCATGTTCACTATGAAGCCTCTGATGACCATGAAAAGACAACAAACTGTATTTTACACCAATTATTTACATGTATTGATAGAATTAATGGATCAGAAGTTATGAAACATTTTGTATCGGTTGATGCTTTTGGTTGCTGGTGGCTGTTTGGGTCTTTATGGGTTAATTTACCAAATATGTGCACTTGCCCATAAAGTTGGAGTGAAATATTTTTACTTCCTTCAGTGAAATTATTGTGACTGTGTGATTTATTCTTCATAGATAAAGTCTAACTGGGACTAGGTATGTAATCATTGCAACAAGTCAAAGGTGAAGACTGATGTGTATAAATGGGAATAAAAGAGAAATGTGTCTGAAAACAAAATTATTCCAACTTTACGGGCACTGATCAGTGTAAATGTTCATAAAAGATCAAAGAAAATCCAGTAGTTACTATATTAGACTAGAGAAAACTAAAGAAAAAGTGAAGTTTTCGCAAAATATATAATTAACTGGATATAAAAACAAGTATCTGCAGCCACTGCCACTTGTCAAACTATACAAAAAAAGCACAATTTACTCGTGAATCATAAAAATTGCACAAAATAACTGGTTCCACATTCACTATGGAGTCTCTGAACATCCAAATAACACATGAAAAGTTGGGCAAACTGCATTTTACCTGATTTATTTCAATGCACACTGGAAAAAATCCAAATCTTACCGAGTGTATTTTTCTCATTTCTAGTCAGAATATCTCATCACACTTAAAATCAGACATAATCACCTAAAGAGTAACCTTTCAGTGAGATATAAGAACTTATTTTTAGATAATAGATCTTGAAAATCTTATTTCAAGAAATCTTACCAAGATCACTTTCAGTTGTTCCATTGGCAGATTTTTTTCTGCTTGAATGAAGCAAAAAAATCTTGAATTAAGCAAAAAAAAAAAAAATCAGCCAATGGAACAAGTTAAAATTATCTTGGTAAGATTTCTCGAAATAAGATTTTCAAGATCTGTTATCTCAAAATAAGTTCTTATATCTCACTGAAAAATTCCTCTTTAGGTGAATATGACTTATTTTCAGTGCGATGAGATATTTTGACTAGAAATTAGAAAAATACACTTGGTAATATTTGGATTTTTTCCAGTGTGCATTGAAATAAATCAGGTGCGCAACTTTTCATATGTGTTATTTGGATGTTAAGAGACTCCATAGTGAATGCAGAAACAGTCATTTTGTGCAGTTTTTAGGATTCACTTGTAAACAGTGCTTTTTTTTGTGTAGTTTGACAAGTGGCAGTGGCTGTAGATGCTTGTTTTTATGTCCCGTTAATGATATATTTTGCTAAAACTTCCCTTTTTCTTCAGTTTTCTCTAGTCTGATATAGTAACTACTGAATTTGATAGGATTAGTGGTTAAAGACCTATTAAACATTTTAGACGCATAAATGTTTTTGGTTGCTAGCAGCTGTTTAGGTGTTTAAGGCATAGTTCATTACATTCTCCATCTATCCAATCCAATTCAATCCAACTTTATTTGTAAAGCACTTTAAAACAACCGCAGTTGACCAAAGTGCTGTACAGAAGAATTAATAAAACCAAAATCAAAGAATAAAATACAAGAATCGATTAAAAGACATAGAACTGTGCAAAAAGAAACCAAAAACAAAGCTATACAGAAGAATAAATAAAACCTAAATAAAAGAATAAAATACAAGAATAGGTGCACTATCTATGTAGCATCACAAAGTACCACATTTTAATCTCCTTTTATAGCAAAACTTCTTCTTAATTCTTGCACATTTTATTGAAATGAAACAACACGTATTGGAAAGACCCTGGGAAAGTCTTAAGGGGTTTGAAAGTGACCAAGGATGTATTTACATTAGACCCCTGTTTGATAAGATCAGTACCTCCCGGGGGATGCTTAATGCCAGATTGGACCTGGTCCAGAGTAACTGTGCGTAACCGTTTATAGACGAAGTGAGAAAAAAAAAAACCTTCCCTGCTTCTAATTCCTGTATTTTCAAGTCCGCGAGGGAAAGTACCTGTAAAAGCTTCTGTGCCATGTGATGGTTTGGATTATTCCTCTGACTGATATGTTTCTTGGAGACCATGTGGATTTTCTCCTTGTGTGTTTTCACAGCTTTAAAGTTGATTTTTTTTCCAAAACCGCAATTAATGGATCAATCAAGAGTCTTCAATGTGTTCCCAATTAGGGCAAAAAAAGAGCAGTGGATTTTCTTTTCCAATTGGAAGCAGGCAAATCTCTGACAGACCAGCAATCAGTAGCACCGCACAATTAAGGCGGTGATGATGATGTAATGCTGTGGCGGTAGAGTTTGTTAATGAGTGTGCGTCTGTGGTCATCAGCAATTATGTGTGAGAGGTTCGTTTTATGAGTTTTCATCCCCGGCCTTCAGACAGACAGGCCTGTATGTAATCGCTGCTTTCGTCAGTACGCTGGCATCCACGCTGACATTTGCAACTGTGTGTGTTTATGTGTGTGTATATGTGTGTGTGTGTGTTTGTGTGGGGATATCTTGACCTATGATTACCAGGGGGGACCTTCATGTCTAAAGGCCTCATTGTTTGGGCTCAGTCTCTTTAGCTAACATGGCCCCACAGAGTTTAATTGACAGGGTCTGGAAAATCATAATTGTTAGCCCTTTATTGAGTAAGTGACTGTTTTTGGTCATTTCTCCATACATTGCAAAACAGTAGTCGCTTTTCCGTTGGACATCTGCGCAAAACTTTACCGATATTTACTAAATGTCGAAAAAATACAGGGTGGGGAAGCAAAATTTACAATATTTTGAGGCAGGGATTGAAAGACAGTGTATGACCAATTAGTTTATTGAAAGTCATGAGAATTTATTTGCCACAAGAAAACTGACATAATAGAAAATGTTTTTATTCTATGTGTCCTCCTTCTTTCTCAATAACTGCCTTCACACGCTTCCTGAAACTTGCGCAAGTGTTCCTCAAATATTCGGGTGACAACTTCTCCCATTTTTCTTTAATAGTATCTTCCAGACTTTCTCGTTCTAGTTTTGCTCATAGTCATTCTCTTCTTTATGTTATAAACAGTCTTTATGGACACTCCAACTGTTTTTGAAATCTCCTTTGGTGTGACGAGTGCATTCAGCAAATCACACACTCTTTGACGTTTGCTTTCCTGATTACTCATATGGGCAAAAGTTTCGGAAAAGGTATGGATAATAGTGTTAGGTATGATTATGACATCAATATATGTTTGGTTTCAACACAATTGACGTAGTGCCTGCTGAGAAAAGACAACTAAATGTTCATTGTAAATTTTGCTTCCCCACCCTGTAGAAGTGCGTAATGTCGGTTTTTCCCATTAAATCACAAATGCGATGATTTGTTTATTTATTATCGCGACATGAAACGAGAAGTCATTCCACAAACTTTCATAAAAACTTAGAGTTAATTCAAAGGTTATTACATCAAAACAGAGAAAACTGAAGAAAAAGTGTGGGTTTTGAGTTTGGATTTGAAGAGAGGGAGTGAAGTGATATTTATGAGCTCCGGTGGTACTCCTTTTGTCTCCTGAAAAAGCCTCGGATTCGCGCAGCACGGACTCGCCTTATCAACCGAACCACTCGGTGATATATCAGGGACAACGAAGGTCGCTCTGCTTCACTTTGCCTCAAACAGGCTAACAGATAGGTAAGGGTTTGTCTTCTTCTGACTTCTGCATTTGTAGGATAGCGACAGAATTCCTTTCACACTGCCACCTACTGTTTCGGCCCTGTAACACCCATTCGTACTCGGGCATGGGCCGCAGTACTCGCATGTGAACGCAACATCTGCGGGAAATGTGTGAACGTATCCAAGTACGGTACAGACTCAAGTACGCTGTGTGAAAACGCCCTTAAGTTTGATTAATATAGATTCAAAATGTATATTTTATTGTGATTAATCGAAAATTAATCCACAGCAACCCTGTGATTAATCTGATTACAAATTTTAATCGTTTGACACCACTAATTTATTACATATACACTTCTTGGATTTTTTTTTTTTTTTTTTTTTTTTTTTTTTTTGCCACTCATTGGTAAGGAACCAAATATGGCAACTTCCTTAACCTTCATTTTCTACATGACAATAAAACATTTTGAAAAATTTCACAAAAGTATTAGCCTAAAGTTTTGTTAGGTCCTCCAATAACACACTAAGGTTGAAATTTAGAATTTCAGAATATTTCTGTTTCGCATATTTTTTATTGCGAAGCCTTATCATAGTACAGATTTGAGATCCCCCCGATTGGTACGTTATGCTTCATTTTTGATATCAACATAACAAATGCACAATCAGAAATAAAATGAAAACATTGGTAAAGTTAGAGAAAAAAAAAAAAAAACAACAACGCATGCACACAATTTGACATGTCACCCCCCCCTCCAACCCCCCTCCCCATCCCCAGAGCCACTAAGATAAATCGATGTAATGCTATGCTGTGGACTACAGTGATCCCTTGCCAATTCGCGCTTTAAGTTCCGCGGTTTTAGTTATTCACGGATTTTTTGTGTTATTTTATATAAAAATGTTAAAAGAGAGAGAGAGAGAGAGAAAATGTAGAAATGTCAGTTCATGCATGCCCATGTACGTGTGTTTGTGTGTGTTGATGCTCGAGACCAAAGAGAGAGAGAGAGAGAGAGAGAGAGAGAGAGAGAGAGAGAACTGATTCGTTTCTTGTGTGTATGAGAGGAAAAGAGAGCTGGGAGTAGATGTGCGTGTGTTCATGCGTACGTATACGATGGATAAGCGTCACGAATGAAGAGAGGAGAGAGTACGTATCAGCTGTTAGTACGTATGCATGTGTGTGTTTTGTTTACTTATTCATAAAATATATTTATTTATATGTAATTTCTTTTATGTAATTTATACATGTAGTACGTATTATCATTTGTATACATGTACATTAAATTTATGTATATATTTTTGTGCATGTACATGTACATATCCGACTGACATTTTCTTGTGTTATTAATCATTCTTTTCTTTCAGATGTTTTACAGTACGTACATGTACATGTATCCGATCTATATATATATGCATGTATACATGTACTAATCATTGTTTTCTTTTACATATATCTCATTCATTTCATAATTATTACATTTGCAGTACTTATATACTATTTATAGATACGTACATACATGTACCTAGGTTTAGGATAGGCTCGGGGGGCTCTGGCTCCAGTTCGCGGATTTTCGATTTTCACAGGGGGCGCCGGTCCCCATTAACCGCGAAAAATAAGGGATCACTGTACTGCTTATGTAGTGGATCTTAACTGTCCGACCTTTCCATATATGACATCACTGGTTTCCAAATCTTGAATGTCAGAGTATTTGTACGAGTGACCTTTAAAAATCTAAAGGCAAACTGTTCTGCTGTAATGACATTTTGGATGGATCGTAATAGGAGGGGACTAAAAACTTGCAACTTAGAAGGACTAGGTCTTGGTGGGTGGATCTGGGTCGGTGTCTGACTCCAGAGAAGTTTTCACAGTGTGATTTCATGGTCCAGTTTCCTCCGCTGTAGATCCAGCCAGAAGCTCCACTGTCAGGCTGCTTGTGTGTTTGCCATTTTCATAATCCTCCATGATTCACTTTTTCAAGAGGGGAAAGAAAAGAAAAAAAAGAAAGAGAAAGAGAGAACAGTATGTGTGCACGCTCATGCTGGCTCACTTGTCAGAGACAGAGAGCACCAGGGACAAATATTTCCAGGCTGCACGCTGTAAAATGTTCTTGAAAACAGAGCTGTCGCCATGGCAACGCTCACATTTCTATGCACGCTTTGTAAAATAACGCTGATATAATGCTCCTCCTTTATGTGAAATAGTGCATACTGTTTTCTTAGTGGTTTACCGGTGGATGCAACTGAATTGAGAGCTGCTGGGACTTTAATGGAAGCTACAGAAAACCAAGTCGCATGTGTTTATTATTGGCTTAAAAGGGCAGATTCTGTGCAAAACTGAATAAGTTCACCCTCAACGACCTAAATAGCCACCAGTGACAAAAAGCATCTACTAATCTAAAATCTTTAATAACTTTTGGACTGCTATTTTTTATCAATATATGTACATAATTCAGGTAAAATGCAGTTTCTTAGCTTTTTTATCAGCAGCAGATATGATGCATTTGGACGTTTAGAAGCTCCGTAGTAAATATGGAAACTCTGTCATGTTCTGCAGCAGCGATAAAGCATAAAGTTGGAAGAATTTTCAGACAAATTCCTCTTTGTATTCTTATTTATACACATCAGTGATGACCTTTGGCCATATCCAGTGATTACATACTGAGCCCCAGTTACACTTTATCTATCAGTAATAAATCACACTATCGCCATCATTTTATGAGGAGAGGTTAAAAAATATTTCAAATTTATTGGTGATGTTATTATATTATCTTCAGCATTTTTCAGTGAAAAGCAGGCACTTTCCTGTATTTGATTTATTGATCATGTAAATTAAATACATATACAGGGTGGGGAAGCAAAATTTACAATATTTTGAGGCAGGGATTGAAAGACAGTGTATGACCAATTAGTTTATTGAAAGTCATGAGAATTTATTTGCCACAAGAAAATGTACATAATAGAAAATGTTTTTATTCTATGTGTCCTCCTTCTTTCTCAATAACTGCCTTCACACGCTTCCTGAAACTTGCGCAAGTGTTCCCCAAATATTCGGGTGACAACTTCTCCCATTCTTCTTTAATAGTATCTTCCAGACTTTCTCGTAATAGTTTTGCTCATAGTCATTCTCTTCTTTCCATTATAAACAGTCTTTATGGACACTCCAACTATTTTTGAAATCTCCTTTGGTGTGACGAGTGCATTCAGCAAATCACACACTCTTTGACGTTTGCTTTCCTGATTACTCATATGGGCAAAAGTTTCTGAAAAGGTATGGATAATAGTGTTAGGTATGATTATGACATCAATATATGTTTGGTTTCAAAACAACTGACGTAGTGCCTGCTGAGAAAAAACAACTAAATGTTCATTGTAAATTTTGCTTCCCCACCCTGTATACATTAGGTCTGTCGAAATTAATGCGGATTAATCCATCGTCATGATAAATCTGATTAAAATTTTTAACGCAATTAAGCCATCTGTAGCACAGAATGACTCTGAACGTCTCTGCCAACACATTTGAGGCAGTTCATCCAAGTAGAGTTCGCATTGCACATGAACCAGTGGGCAGTTAATCCAGTGGTGACAGGCAGCTAAGCAGCACGTTGGCCCTCTGGATGGGGAATTTGAGTACAAAAAACCCCCAAGATGGAACAGTAGATTGACTAAAAGTATTAAACACACTTTGTTGGAAGGAGTTTTCTTTTCACTGAAGCACTTCCAGCTTAAAATACCACATTAACGCGAAGCATACGTTAGTTGGGGATTCTGCTAGCACTTCAGCTAATGTGTCACCCAGCTTGCCACAAAGTCGTTAAGTGCATATATATTCCCTTCTTTCTTGAGTCTGTTTGCTCATGAAAAAAGAAACGCGATTAATATAGACTAAAAATGAATGATATTTAATTATGATTAATAAAAATTAATCCACAGCAACCCTGCGATTAATCTGATTAAAATTTTTAATTGTTCAACAGCGCTAATATACACACACAAGACAAAGACATTTCATTGATTACCGTACTTTCTGGACAATAAGCCACACCCACCCTGTCTCTAACATCTCACCATCGATTCATTGATGCCAAGCTCATGTGCAGCAGCTCTATTTCCTTCTTCATCAGCCAGATCGATTGTTAGCCCAAGAAAACATAAATTAGCCGCATCATTTTAGAGTCAGTTCACAGTGTGTGGAAAAAAGTAGCGACTTATACACTGGAAAGTACGGTATTATATCAGGACAGAGACAACTGGAGGAGACTGATAAATATTCAACAATAAAACCATTGTAGACTAGAGCTGCAACCGATTAATCGACTCAAAGTGATCCAAAAAAAATAATTCAACCACAATTCTCCTGAATCCAACCTTTGTTTCTTTCATTTCTCTACTGTTAAACATTGGTTCCACTGTTGTGTTTCACACGGACGCTTATTGTGACGCACAGAGAAGCTTCAATTCAGGAAAACTGCAATAGAATATTTCCCTTCAATCAATTTGAGTCGATTAATCGAATCATGAATGTTTGCGTTCGCTTCAAGCACCTAATCGATTAATCGGTTGCAGCTCTATTATAGACATTTGTTTTTATGTGCCTTTAATGATATATTTTGCTGTAAAGCTCACGTTTACTCCAGTTTTCTCTACTTTACAAACATCTCAATGATCCGCAAATGAAATATAGGAAAATATATCATTTCCTCTTCAAAATGCAGATGATAATGTTACAAGAAATTGTGATAAATCCCTTAGGAAAGGGTTGATATAGGGAGAAATCCATTTTGAAGTTGCCACAAAAACAGTTCTTAAAGGGTTAATAATGGGAAGAAAAACACAGGATAATGAATGAATGGATAAATGGAAAAAAAAAAAAATAGAGTTAATGTATGTACTCTCCATCTCCATCTCCATCCAGCAGTGGGATGTCTTTTTAACAAGAACTTCTCCAACATGAGTACCTCCTTTGTTTTGCTTTAGTTATGGTTTTCATTCTACATAAAGTCATAAAAGTGCACCCTCTGGGAATCAGCCGCTGTAGATCTTCCCTAATGAGCAGCATGTAAACAAACCCGGCGATGACATCTCCAGCTATAGATGTGAACTCTACAACGTTCACCAGCTTACATCTGCCTGTATACTGCACATAAATAACAACACAAACACACACACACACACACACACACACACACACACTGCTGCGGTGCATCTGCTGTACACATGGTAATTACTGACGAATAATAATGTTTTTAATGATCGTGATGGAACAAAATGATCACACGGGATGTATTTGGCATTTACGGATAACAAATGAGAAGATGCGTGTATCAGAGAATGTCGTCACGGTGATGGTAAGGGTCGTGAAGATGATTAGAAACTAGTAGTGGGTGTATTGATTCTGTGGTATTGATTATAACGATACTCACACACTACTCATTTGAGGATTGATTGTGTTAATAAAGTATCGATATTAATTAATAAATGTGAAATAGAAGCGCCTGCGTAATGTCTGAATGTCATAAGGTAACTTACGTCAAGATTTTGTACCATCAACCCCCCCCTCCCCAGCAGCATGAAATTGAACAAGTGGTGCCAGACACAACAAACCCCGCCCCTTGCACATTTTTCGGCCATTATAAGTAAATGGGAAGATTTTTTTTTTTTTAAATCATAAAAAAATTTGAACTTTGACCTACCTTTCCCAAAATGTAACGACGTCTATTCTGGGTCACTGGCAATCTATAAACCCTATTTGGTATGAATTGAACCAAAAATAATACCCCTTGCCCTCTCTTTCAGGGGTCGGGGTAACTAGTTCATCCATGTCATGTGACCAGATGTGTGGTGATTCCAGTTAGCTGTCGTTAGCCTGTTAGCATCAGTTCAGTCTGCGGCTGCACAAGTACGAAAGGAGAACATGGCTGAGAGAAAGAGTGTGGTGTGGGCGTACTTTTCACCTGTGGATAAAACTACAGTAAAGTGTAGTTTGTGTTGTAAAAATGTAAACAACTGCAGCAACACCTGCAACCTTTAAACACCTGAAAATGAGTCCAGTTCCGTCAGAATTGCTGTCAATTTTATTCTTTTCTAACTTCATTTTGTTGTAAAAATGTGAAATGTGTAAGTTTTGTTGACAAAAAAAGGTCTTTGGAGTTGTGACCATTTTATTCATGTGTATTATTTCTTTATTATTTATTTAATTCATATGTGTTGATTATTTATTATTTATGACATTTTTATTTACTTCAATTTGTATGTATTTTTTGTTTTGTTTTTATATTTTAGTTAATTATGTATTATTTATATGTTTTTCGAAATTTATTTCATTGCTTAATAAATGGCCACCAAAGGTTATGCACATTAAAGCTGTTAAATGGACAGTATTTGTCATGTGACATGTCTTTTAAGTGCAACATATTAACCCGTAACCACTGGCGACCAAAATCATCTACTAATATAAAATGTTTGATAACTTCTTTTAAACTTTTAAAGCTTTTAAGTTTTTAACTGTTATGCCTAAATATTTATTTTATTTATTTTAATATTTTTATTATCTCTATATTCTTAAGCCTTATTTATATACTATTGTGTTTTTATGTTGTTTATGCTGGATTGCACTGGGGGGGAGGCCTGCATAATTTCATTGTAACATGAGTACAATGACAATAAAGTTTATTCTATTCTATTCTATTATCCATTCAACCTATCAATACTTGTGAATAATTGGTGTAAAATACAGTTTATCATCTTTCCATGGTCATCAGATTTGACCCATTTGGACGTTCAGAGGCTCTGTAGTTACCGTGGAAACACTGTCATCTTCTACAACACTGATTCACCAGTAAAACCCATGGAGTTGGATCAATGACAGTGGATGTTTATGTTCAGGTAATGATAGATTTTGTTGAAAAATTCACGTTTTCTTCATTTTTCTCTGACAATTAACTTTAATCTGAGCTTTTATGAACATCTACATGATCAGGGAATTAAATATGGGAAAATACCAGATTATTATCGGAGAAATGCAAAATATAGAGGATAATATTATAATACATGGTGATAAATTGCTTAAGAAAGGTTAAACAGAGAAAAATTCATTCGGGAACTGCTAGAAAAATAACTCTGGGTTTTTATGGGTTAATTTTTAAAAAATCACTACAAGTATTGGTATCAGGTATCGAATATGAATGCCAAAAAAGTCATCGACATCGTATCGAATCATAAAAGATAGAATAGAAACATGAAGGAAGTTTGAATAGTGTGTTGCTGAAAAAAAACAAGAAGCAGAGTCATAAAACAGCCTTTCATGGCGTTGACCTCAACACAAAGGACACAGTAAAACTCAGACAGAACTGTTTAAACTCAGAGATCCACTCTTGAGCAGCTTTCAAGTCCATCTGCTGAGTTTTATTCCGATCATAATCATTGAAGATGATGTGTAAATTCTTCCATAGCAACAGACTCATCACATCCACTGAGTTTTGATTGTGACTCAATTTGGCTTCAGTTTGATGTAGGTCATCTGGACAGCAGCCCCGTACAGAGGTAACCCCGTCAGGTTTTGATTAAAAGCGTAATTTAACTTCCCGTACGGTAAGATCGTCAACCGCGTCCAACTATGATTTCATGAATGAGTGAGAAAAAACACGTACAGCGCTGGCATCTGTAAGAGCTTGTGACATTTTCCTATAAATGAATGTCCACTTTGTTTCCATTCGCTACATGATGTAACAGAAACACTTAGATCCACTTCAGGGAAATTTTTTTTTTTTTTTTTCTCTTCAAACACATGAAGTTAAGTTGATCTGTTGTGAACTCGGAGCACCAACACTGTTGTCAAATAAGAAACACAAAAGACATCAAGATCATTACCAATTTATTTGACCATTAGAACGTTAAAAGTAGCCAGATGTTTTCTTTGGCTGCAACTGTGTGTCAAATACAAAGTGGCTGAAGGAATTTCCACAGAAGGAAGTGGTTTCTCTGATAGATTATCATCTAATTATTACATTCTTTTAGTTGTTGTCTTACAGTTAAACACTGATAGCATCATTTTAGCATCTACTTAGCACTTTGGTTACCGAACTGATACTGTTATCTGTTAGTAAGTGGGCTATATATAGTATTTTTACTTTCAGATATAAAAAAAAAAGTCATGTTTGTTGAGTGTTTAGAGCAGGGCTGTCAAACTCATTTTGGTTCAGGGGCCACATTTAGCCCAATTTGATCTCAAGCGGGCCAGACCAGTAAAATAATGACTTAATAACTTATAAATAACGACAAATCCAAGTTTTTCTTTTTTGTTTTAGAACGAAAAACCCTCAATTACATTCTGAAAATATTTACATTTTACAAAAAAGATGTGAATAACCTGAAAAAAGAAAAAGAAATTTCATTTGAAAAATTAGTGTAATTTGAACAATATTATTCCTCGACTTATTATTTATACATGTACATTACACACAATGTTCCATAAACATTTGGCAGAATATTGTTAAAATTTTGGAGTTTGGAACTAAAATTTGAACAATTTCTACAATATTCCATTTCTTATTATTAACACAACTACAGATCACAGTGGATCCATAAATGCACAAAACATTTAGTAACGGGCAGAATATTGTTCAAATTGTACATTTCGGGTTGTTCATCTTTGTTTTTATTTATGTATTTATTTGTATTTTATTGTGAAAGAATAGTTTTGTAAATGCAAATGTTTTCACAGTGTAATGTTATTTTTTTCACTTAAATTTTTTCCACCTAATTTTTCACAAAGAAAATCTGTAGTTGTCATTATTTATGGCTTATTGTGTTGTTATTTTTACTGTAGATCACATTGGTCTGTATGTGGAACCTGAACCAAAATGATTTGAACAACCTGGACTGTTCAGGTTCATTTTTAATCTTTCAACCCGCGGGCCGGAATGGAACCTTTGGCGGGCCACATTTGGCCCCTGGGCCGCATGTTTGACACCTGTGGTTTAGAGTAAAGAGCTCTGATGTTCCACCAAAGATGCCAGTGTATTGGATTGCACAGATATAAACTGAATTTATTACCCTGCCCCCTGAAGGGGAGGCAAGGGGTATTGTTTTTGGCTTGGTTTGTTTGTTTGTTTAACACTCTAGCAGCCAAACTATTAGTTGAATTCATACCAAATTGGGTTCATGGATTGCCAGTAACCCAGAATAGATGCCATTAAATTTTGGGAACAGTAGGTCAAAGTTTAAATTTTTTTTATGAATTTTTAAACTCGATATCAGGGATGTCAAACTCATTTTAGTTCAGGGGCCACATTCCGCCTAATATGATCTCCAGTGGGCCAGACCAGTAAAATAATAACAGTGAAAAAAGGAAAATTACATTATGATAATGTTTACATCTACAATATTTCCTTAAAAATCTGAATAACACGAACAACCTGAATTGTCTTAAGAAAAACAAGTGTAATTTTAACAATATTCTGCCTGAGTTTATCAGTTTGTCATTTGCACATGTGCATTACAACGTACATTACAACTACAAATACAAAAAGACATTTAGTAACAGGCAGAATATTGGTAAAATTGCATGTACTTCTCTTACGACATTTCAGATTGTTCATATTTGTTCAGGTTATTCACATTTCTTGTAAAAGGATAGTTTGTTAATATAAACATTTTCATGTAATTTTACTTTTTTACACTAAAACAAAGACAAAATCTGTAGTTTTCATTATTTATAGGTTATTATGATAATATTTCACTGGCCTGACCCAATTGAGATCTAATTGTTCTGTATGTGGAACCTGGATTAAAATGATTTTTACACCACTGATTGTTAATATTTTCAGTGTATTTCATTCTATGGGCTGGATTGGACCCTTTGGCAGGCCGGATTTGGCCCCTGGGCCTTGTGTTTGACACGTGTGCTCTATATTTTCCCCATTTACTTATAATGGGCGAAATTTCAAATGTCTGTAGCGGCAAAACTTTTGGTTGAATTCATACCAAATTTCATTGATAGATTGTCAGTGACCCAGAATAGATGTCACTACATTTTGGGAAAAGTAGGTCAAAGTTAAAATTTTTATGAATTTTTAAAATCTTTTGTCTTCTCCCATTTACTTATAATGGGTGAAATTTCATGTCTGTAAAAGCATCAATTTTGTTTCAATTTACTTCAAACTTGGCACATATATAGAGGCAATTGATATGCTGACATCAGCACATGCATACAGGGTGGGGAAGCAAAATTTACAATATTTTGAGGCAGGGATTGAAAGACAGTGTATGACCAATTAGTTTATTGAAAGTCATGAGAATTTATTTGCCACAAGAAAATTTACGTAATAGAAAATGTTTTTATTCTATGTTTCCTCCTTCTTTCTCAATAACTGCCTTCACACGCTTCCTGAAACTTGCGCAAGTGTTCCTCAAATATTCGGGTGACAACTTCTCCCATTCTTCTTTAATAGTATCTTCCAGACTTTCTCGTAATAGTTTTGCTCATAGTCATTCTCTTCTTTCCATTATAAACAGTCTTTATGGACACTCCAACTATTTTTGAAATCTCCTTTGGTGTGACGAGTGCATTCAGCAAATCACACACTCTTTGACGTTTGCTTTCCTGATTACTCATATGGGCAAAAGTTTCTGAAAAGGTATGGATAATAGTGTTAGGTATGATTATGACATCAATATATGTTTGGTTTCAAAACAATTGACGTAGTGCCTGCTGAGAAAAAACAACTAAATGTTCATTGTAAATTTTGCTTCCCCACCCTGTAGACATGATGACATCAGACCTTGTTGCACAACTAGAGTCACATGAACCAAAAAAAAAAGAATATTGATGGATGTTACAACAAGCTAAGAAGAGTTTTAAAACTAACATGGTGTGGTATGTGTTGACACACCAGGAAACCAAATCATACTTCTCTTTTTTCTTTTGTTCAGACAAGGTATAGCTTTTTTTAGATGTTACCTGCTTGACAGTTTCGACTGTCAAAACTGTCAAGCAGGAAACATCTAAAAAAAGCTATACCTTGTCTGAACAGAAGGAAAAAAGAGAAGTATAATTACATAAACAGAAGACAAAATGAACGTCTTTAGCCTTATCCAGGAAACCAAATCATTTTTGAATTTAGTACGGAATAGAGGGGTAACGAGAATTCTAGATTCAAAACAACAGATATTTACGTTCGTCGCCATATTTATGGAATGACTTCTCGTCACATCTCGCAATAATAGATAAATCATTGTATTTGTGATTTAATGGAAAACCGACATTGCACACTTCTGTGCAATGTCTACTATTAAAGAAGAATGGGAGAAGTTGTCACCCGAATATTTGAGGAACACTTGCGCAAGTTTCAGGAAGCGTGTGAAGGCAGTTATTGAGAAAGAAGGAGGACACATACAGGGTGGGGAAGCAAAATTTACAATATTTTGAGGCAGGGATTGAAAGACAGTGTATGACCAATTAGTTTATTGAAAGTCATGAGAATTTATTTGCCACAAGAAAATTGACATAATAGAAAATGTTTTTATTCTATGTGTCCTCCTTCTTTCTCTATAACTGCTTTCACACGCTTCCTGAAACTTGCGCAAGTGTTCCTCAAATATTCGGGTGACAACTTCTCCCATTCTTCTTTAATAGTATCTTCCAGACTTTCTCGTAATAGTTTTGCTCATAGTCATTCTCTTCTTTCCATTATAAACAGTCTTTATGGACACTCCAACTATTTTTGAAATCTCCTTTGGTGTGACGAGTGCATTCAGCAAATCACACACTCTTTGACGTTTGCTTTCCTGATTACTCATATGGGCAAAAGTTTCTGAAAAGGTATGGATAATAGTGTTAGGTATGATTATGACATCAATATATGTTTGGTTTCAACACAATTGACGTAGTGCCTGCTGAGAAAAAACAACTAAATGTTCATTGTAAATTTTGCTTCCCCACCCTGTATAAAGTTTTGCATATATGTCCAATGGAAAAGCGACTTCTGTTTGTCAAAATGCGTCACAACTGTTGTGGGTTTTTACTGGGGTAATGTAAGGTCACACCTCTTCTTTTACAAAACAGAAAAAGCAGTCAGCCTCAAGCATTTGAGATAGGACATCTGCCTGCGTTTGATGGTAAAATTGATCCTCTTAAACATTTTCGAATTCAACCCATTTGAGCACCACTGAAATGTAAAATCAGTTTCATCTTAGTTTTGCTCAGAGGCGTCCTGAGCTCCATTGTTTTATTGTTCAGTGGATACCGACTTGTGATATTCTCAGGACTTCTGACACTTTCATGTGTCGGCAAACTCAAATGGATTCAAGATGTGCCGCAGGTCGTGTGTTGCACATGTCATCGCATCTCACAGTGTTCATGTTTTCCTCCAGAGGACAGTGAATATCAGAGCCGTTACTGTCCGCATCTGTTTGTGATGAAGTGTAAAGGCACTACGTGGCTAATGTTTTTTTGCTGTTTGGATGAATACATTTGATAAAGAAGCTCTCGAAAGGAAACTGGCTGGAAACTGTTACCTCACATCGCGGCCACACTGTCCTCGTGGGTCAAATTTAATAAAGATCTGCGGATTCTGCTGACATAACACTTAAAGGAAAGCTGCTCCACATTCTCAGAGCCTCACTGGCTGCATCTGCAAATAATCTAAAACAAACCTTAAGCCTAGAACATGTGCGTTATCCTGGCGGGTAAACAGGAATAGCTAAATCTGTCCTGGACTAAACAAATCACAGGAGTCACTATTTTAAGTCACGGACGCAGCGTGAGCACAGATGGTGTCAGATGAGATGGATGAAGCTCTTCAAAGCAAGAAATGGGAGGACAAACACAGGAAGTGTCAGGAGTGTTTCTGCACAGGAGGGTGAAGGTGTTTCACCAAACGTCAATTCAGCCTCTGCTTTTGTGTCCGTTGTCCATCCTGCTGTCAGTCCTATTGTTATCAAAAACCTGGACTTGCACTGAATCAGACAATGACATTTTTTCATGTGTCTAATTAACTTTCCATTTGTTTAATCAAAAACACAAACAAAAAATATATTTACTTTCATTCAAGTAATTGTCTTCCACCTTAAAGAACTACTTTAGTTGGGACTTCCAAATGAATTTTCCTTTACATTTAACCTTTCCTTCGTCGTCTATTATATTACTTTATCCAGCGAAAACAGGGATGGTTCTGTATTTAAGATTCAGATCCTTTATTTGTCGGTATATAGCAGGGGTCTCAAACATGCGGCCCGCCAAAGGTTCCAATCCGGCCCGTTGGATGAATTTGCAAAGTGCAAAAATTCCACAGTAAAAATAAAATGTGAATAACCTGAACAAATATGAACAACCTGAAATGTCTAAAAAAAAAAAAAAAACAATTAAGCCCAATTTTAACTATTTTCTGCCTGTTGCTGTTCCCTTTGTAGGTCCGATCCATAATATTGTTAAAACTGCACTTAGTTTTCTTAAGAAATTTCAGTTTTTCAGGTTACTCACATCTTTTGTGTTTGGATAGTTTAGAAAAGTAAGTATTTTCATAATCTAATGGGGTTTTTTTTGCACTAAAACAAAGACAAAAACTTGGAGTTGTCATTATTTATAGGTTATTATGCTATTATTTTACTAGTCCGGCCCACTGGAGATCAAATTGGGCTGAATGTGGCCCCTGAAAGAAAATGAGTTTGAGACCCCTGGTATATAGACATCAGTGGCGATTTCTCATAGACTGCAAGGGAAGCTCGGCTTACCCTAAAATTACTCAAATTAAATGGTTAAATATGTACGGTTGTGTTGACATTTCATTGACTACAAATGTGTTAGAACACGTTCATCTCACAGACGAGTTTGTTCAGAATCAGCTTTATCACAAATCAGCGGACTAGATGTTGTTCACTTCTCATACATTCCCGTTGCGCTGTTTTCTCATTCGATCTCTGCTCAGTGCATTTGCCCGTAGACTCTGGGCTTCAATGGGACTGAGTGGAACTGTTTTTTTTCATTGCCTCAAAACTGGACGGTAATTAGATAAATGCCACGATGTTGTCCCGCCCCCAGACGCTCTGTGTCTCTGGGGGTGAATGGAGCTGTGGGCGGAGCTTGGCCGGGCTGGATGCTGGGCTTCCACGTGCTGATTGGAGGATCAGTTGAAAGGCTGAATCCCATTTGATTGACAGCTATTTTGAGATCTACTCCATCACTGACACAGTTCAGTTTAATACCGTCACACATTCTGCTGTGAAATGGAGAGAGAAACCACTACGAAATTACTCGTTCATTTCTTGCACTGGAAATAAAACACACTCATTGTACTTCCTTGTTTCAATTTAACGTAATTTCAATGTTTTCTTGTTTAGTTGGTACGATAAGGTCACTGACCATTTTCTTAAAAAGGAACAGAGGGACGAATTTATGTTTAAATAACTTGACTGTTTTTTTTTACGTAAGCCGACAATGAGCTTCCCCTGTCTGAAAGACGAGCAGCCGCCACTGATAGACATGCACCAACCACCGAAATCAACCTTCTGCTTTTAACCCCTCACTAGAGCATGCAGGAACATATCACAAGCAGCAATGGGGTTGCCATATCAAGTACCTGGGGAGTTAAGTGCCTTGCTCAAGGACACATCAGCCAACAACTTTTCTGCCAGTCCAGGGAATTGAACCAGCGATCCTTCGGTCACAAGCCGACTCTCCAGCCTTCTAGGCTGAGGCTAATTCACCGATTACGAACATGCTCAGGGTGAGTTCAAAGGTTATTATATTAGAACAGACAAAAATTAAGAAAAAGTGTTTTCAGTAAAATATGTCATTAACGGAGCCATCTACGACCACTGCCATTGGTCAGACTACATTGGTTTTAGTAATTAACAAACGTTGCTGAAGATGACTGTTTTTCTATGTTCAATACAGAGCCTGAACATCCAAATGAGTCATATCTGAAACTGATGGAAAACTGATAAACTGTGTTTACCTGAATTATTTAACCCATAAAAATCCAAACAGTGACTGGCGACCAAAACCATCTACTGATATAAACTGTTTAATACCTGTTGATCCATTAATCCAATCAATACATGTAAATAATTGCTGTAAAATGCAGTTTGTCATCTTTTCATAGTCATCAGATATGACCCTTTTGGACGTTCAGAGGCTCTGTAGTTACCGTGGAAACAGTCATCTTCTACAACATTGATTCACCAGTAAAACCCATGGAGTTGGACCAATGACAGTGGATGGAGACACTGGGTTTATGTTGAGTTATTGATATATTTTGTTGAAAAAGTCACTCTTTCTTCAGTTTTCTCTGTTTCTGATATAATAAAACACAACTTTAATTTGAGCTTTATGAACATCTACATGATGAGATATTTAAATATAAGAAAATACATGATTTATACAGAAAATATGGTGATAAATCAATGAAGAATGATTGAACAGATAGAAAAATTCACTTGGGAACTGACACAGAAGAACCACCGGGTCTTTACGGGTTCAAGTACTGATGGGATAATTAGTTCAGAAGTTATTAAACATTTTACATCAGTGGATCCTTTGGTTGCCAGCAGCGGGGTTAACATTTATCGTCACTTACCGAAATCCAAACTTTGTCCATCATGGAGCTTTTGTCTGATGTGGTCGACTGCTTCCATTTTACTTTTGGCCTGAGTTGAACTGTTGATAGTCGGGTTGATCAAATGAACACTTTGGCTTCTTTTATCATCGCTTTCCAAACATGGAAAAACCCTCCAGTGAATGCTCTTAACTCCCACTTGTTGCTAAATGTCTAATAGTAGAAGGCTTGTTATGTTTAAGGTCAAAGATTCTGGGTCAATGTTTCCAAGATGAAATGAAAATGAATCTCGGTAGCTGAGTGTTGGAACATTTCAGCATGAAAACATGGAAACGGCTGTAATAGGCACAGCTGTGAGTGACCAACAGTGAACCCTGTGTACTGAATGAAATCATTAAAATATAATTATACTGTGGTGTGAGTCGTCGTGCATTCCTGTAGGAAATAGCGCTTTCATGGGTCGCTGTCATAAGACCTTAGATGTGCATCAGAACGGCAATTTATGATCATGCAAAGTGATCTGAATTGGCCTGTTTATTTTCTGGGAGAGGCAGGCTTCCTGGCTTTGCACCACAGAATCTGGATGGGTGAAAACATGGAATTTATAACAGTCTGGAAAGAGCGGAAAGATAGTCGAAACAAGCAGGTGTCTGTTTAGTTGTATGGAGACCACAGAGGATGAGTGGTGTCATAGAGCAGTGGAGCATCTGACTGTTATGGAGAGTAAATGGAGTACAGAACAGTGGTGTAAAAACATTCAGGATCCCAAATAGGGATGTAACCATTACCGGTATAATGATAAACTGCGGTAAAATTGCAGACTGTTAGTAATACCGTTTATATTCTAATTATCATGATAACCGTGTTTGATTACCGCACTTTATTAATGTAAAGATTTGCTTTTATGTCAAATATTTGAGTATAGTTTTAATTTATTACAATTTAATTGTATATACCTAATATTTGGAACCAATATTCACTTTTAAAGTCTTTGAAAAGGTTCGTTAAGCATCTGTGTGTTATTTATGCAATAAATTATATACATTTTTCAAATCGGATTTTATATATTTTTTGTTTTTTGCCTTTTTATGTTGATATAGCAGGTTAAAGTAAAAAAAAATAATAATAGGCAGATGATATAAATGAAGCTATGCTGAGAAAAAAAAGATTCCAAACATGGGTATGCTTGCTTGCTATGTTGTGTTTAAATGTGCCTGGGAAATGCCCAAGCTGCAAAGAAAGTAAAGTAAGTAAAGTAAATTTTATTTATAGAGCACTTTTCACAGACAGAGTCACAAAGTGCTTTATCAATTCAAATCAGAATCAAATTAAGTTTACAGAGACCCAACAGAATCCTTCAGGAGCAAACACTTGTGATTGGTGACAGTGGCGAGGAAAAACTTCCCTTTAACGGGCAGAAACCTCGAGCAGACCCAGACTCCTGAAGGATGGCTGTCTGCCTTGACCAGTTGGGGTTAAAGAGAGAGAGAGAGAGTAAAGGAGGAGAAAAGAGAGAGCGATAGAGATATAGAGAGACTGGGGGGCGGGGGGGGGGGGGGGTGACACATGGAGTACGTTATGATGAATACATAGAGTGTAATCAGTCTGTGGTGGTCCTGGGTCAGGTGGGAGACTAAAAAGCCTTTTTGAACAGGAGGGTTTTGAGGTGTTTCTTAAAGCTCTCTACAGAGTCCATGGACCGTAGGTGTAGACGCAGGTCATTCCATAGACGTGGTGCCACAGCTTTAAAAGACCTGTCACCGCGTGTGCTAAAACAGGTCCGTGGAACCATCAGCAGGTACTGTCCTGAAGACCTCAAGCTACGAGTTGAGCTGTAGGGCTGGATCAGGGAAGCAATGTATGCAGGGGCCTGGCCATGTAGGGCCCGGAAAGTTAGCACAAGAATTTTGAAATGAAGACGATATAGAACAGGGAGCCAGTGGAGAGATTTAAGGATGGGAGTGATGTGGGTTCTCCTGTTTGTGCGGGTCAGGAGCCTGGCAGCAGAGTTCTGGACAAACTGTAGACGGGCCAGCTCCTTCTTGTTTAAGCATGTAAACAGGCTGTTGCAGTAGTCTAAGCGAGAAGATACGAAAGCGTGAACGATCATCTCGAGCTCATTTGTGGACACCATAGATCTGAGTTTGGAGATGTTGCGTAGGTGGAAGAAACAGTTTTTGACTAGGTGTTTGGAGTAGAATTCTAAAGACATGTCCTGGTCAAAGATGACACCCAGATTCCTCAGTTTTGTCTTTACCGAGGAACTCAGGTCTCCAAGGTGATGTTTGATCCCTGGGATTGCACTATCCGGGGCAATGATGAGGGTCTCAGTTTTGCTGGAGTTCAGCTGGAGGCTGTTATCATTTAGCCACTGCTTCAGCTCTGACAAGCAGTTGATTAAAGAACTCAGTTTGTGGGGCTCAGAGGAGTTAAAGGAGCAGTATATCTGGATGTCATCCGCGAATAGATGATAGGAGACATCACTATACTGTTGGATAATGTGGCCAAGTGGGAGGACATAGAGTAAGAATAGGACTGGTCCCAGGACAGAGCCTTGGGGCACAAAGTAACATTAGTCGACCCAGTTCCACCCCAGGGATATAACGATATAAAAATTTCATATCACGGTTATCGTGACCAAAATTATTACGGTTATCATTATTGTCGCGGTATTGTTGAAATTGTGCTCAAAATGTTCAAAAAGTACTTATACACACACTGAAATAACTTAACCAAGTTGCATTTAAAAAAACAACAACAACAAAAAAACCTAATAAAATAATAGGCACAATGTACTTTCTGTTGCAGAAACATTCAAATATTAACCCTCAGTGGTCTGAGCCTATTTTGGCTGGGTTTTTTTTCAGTACTTTTGATTTTGCCTTTATATACTATATAAACAAATGTTTACTATACCCATGATTGGTATCTTTTTTTTCAGCACAACTTTATCTATATCATCTGCCTATTATTTTTCCACTTTAACCTACTATATCAACACAAAAGGACAAAAAACACACAAAAAAATACAAAATGAGATTTGAAAAATGTATATAATTTATTGCATAAATAACACACAGATGCTTAACGAACCTTTCAAAGACTTTAAAAGTGAATGTTGGTTCCAAATATTAGGTATATACAATTAAAATTGTAATAAACTTAAAACTATACTCAAATATTTGACATAAAAGCAGATCTTTACAGAGGCGTTTTCTCCGGAAAAATGCTGTAATCAAACATGGTGATCATGATAATTGGAATTTAAATGGTAATACTAACCGTTGGCAATTTTACCGCAGTTTATCGTTATACCGGTAATCGTTACATCCCTTACTTGAAGATAGATTCTGTTCATTTAAATGTTATTTTGTTTTTGTCTTAATTTGCTTCGTTTTGTTTTAGTTTTTTTCTTTGCATGTTCAAAATAAATAAAAAGAATCTGGTAATATGATACAAATCCCAATACTAGTATCACAATATGATATATCGCAATATATCACAATATTGTTAACAAGGCGATATTTTTTTGTTTGTTTATTTGATTGTTTTCCTGGAAAAGTGATATTTGCCTCTTTCAGACAGTAAAAAGTGCTTTTAGGATGTTTGAAATAACCATTATTTAACAAAAGATTGTTACCAATTTTTTAAAAACTACATGGAAGACCTGCAGTATCACAATAGTAATTTTTTCCGTGACTGTAGATATGACAGTTTTTATGCTGTTGTCTATTTGTGCATACTGTACCGGATTTGTCCAGCAGTCACCGCCAAAGTGTTCTGGCCATAGCAACGTGATTGTAAGGCTATTGTATTCCAAAATTACTAATATCTCCCAAAATATTGGTCCTGTCATCTTGCTGTTTTCACTAGTCTGTTCCTTGACCAAAAATACACATGTATGTCAAACTGCAACAGTCAGCTCTTTGAGGATTCTGTGTGAATCCCCGGACACACACTCACACACACTCACAGAGGCTACTTGGCTTTTATAATATAGATGCACATGATATGTCACATAGATATACAGTATATAACTCTGGTTTCTTTCTATTCTATTGCTACTGCACTCCCATAATGTGCAACAATTCCTCATATGTGAATTATGTGCAGTAAGTATAACCGTGCAATAATCTTCTGTCCTGCAATATTAATGCAATATTTATTCAATATTTGTATGTTTTACATAGATATACATAGTGTTTTTATAGGAAATACATACTGTTAATACTGTTAATAGAGATACAAACTCATATACATACTGTTATTCATGGTAATACATACTGTTAATACTATAAATTGCACCTATTCATATTTTATCCAGTTTTATTTTGTATATTTTATTCTAATAAGCTCTATTCTTATGTTACTTTGTTTTTTGTATATATATATATATATATATATATATATATATATACACAGGGTGGGGAAGCAAAATGTACAATATTTTGAGGCAGGGATTGAAAGACAGTGTATGACCAGTTAGTTTATTGAAAGTCATGAGAATTTATTTGCCACAAGAAAATTGACATAATAGAAAATGTTTTTATTCTGTGTCCTCCTTCTTTCTCAATAACTGCCTTCACACGCTTCCTGAAACTTGCGCAAGTGTTCCTCAAATACTCGGGTGACAACTTCTCCCATTCTTCTTTAATAGTATCTTCCAGACTTTCTCGTAATAGTTTTGCTCATAGTCATTCTCTTCTTTCCATTATAAACAGTCTTTATGGACACTCCAACTATTTTTGAAATCTCCTTTGGTGTGACGAGTGCATTCAGCAAATCACACACTCTTTGACGTTTGCTTTCCTGATTACTCATATGGGCAAAAGTTTCTGAAAAGGTATGGATAATAGTGTTAGGTATGATTATGACATCAGTATATGTTTGGTTTCAACACAATTGACGTAGTGCCTGCTGAGAAAAAACAACTAAATGTTCATTGTAAATTTTGCTTCCCCACCCTGTAAATAAATAAATAAATAAATACATGAATGAATATATATATATATATATATATATATATATATATATATATATATATTTTTTTTTTTTTTTTTTTTTTTTTTTTCAAAATTTTATTTTTTCTTATATTCTTTTCATTTTTGTAATTTTATATTCACTTTATTTGTGTTTCGGTAGCTCTGGTGTTTGTAAATATTGCTGCACTGAGTGGAGTTGGACTAATTTCATTGTACACACAATGACAATAAAGGCTATTCTATTCTATTCTATTCTATTCTATTCTATTCTATTCTATTCTATTTAGTGCATGCATGTTTGGGTATATGAGCATGTTTCTACATGTTTTTCTGTCTGTTGCACTGCAGGAGGACAACTCATCTAATGACAGAGCAGTCAACAGTGAGGACAGATTTATGAACACTTCCTTTTTCCACATTTCACCTGACGTATCACCTTTTCCGTCTGATCTCTGCTCCTAAGATGCTTTCAGGCAGGATGTCGGTGCAGTGGATCAGGATGTTTTCTCTGTTTAAGGCTGATTATTAGTCGACTACAAGGTTAGGGTTAATCACTGATTTTGAGCTAATCATCTGCAGAAAGTGGATCAGTTGTGAAAGCATCATTGCTTTTTTTCGGAGCCTGGAAATGTCAAATGTCATTGTTTTTATAGATTCACTACGCAGCCAAAAACGTGTAGGCATCCAGACATTATGTTAAGGTTAGAATCCTCAAACCCAAAAGAGCAATTTGGTGTTTCCTCTGGATCTAAAAGTACAAAAATATGTCACAAATGCTATATTTGAATCATCATGTCATATTCATCTCATATCTTCAACACAGGACATTTTTCTGTCTTGTCTTGTTGCATCTTTTAAGGCAAAGCAAGTTTATTTGTATAGCACTATTCATACATAAGGTAACTCAAAGTGCTTTACAAACATAAAAAAAATCACAGAAGGAAAAAAAAAGCAAGACATTGAAATTGCATTAAAATCAAAAAAGGGAAAAAATAGACATTAAAATCATCAGAGATAAAATGCATTCACAGACTAGAATACTTTAACTTGTTTATATCTTGTTATGTCACATTACATCCATCATTTTTGTCTAAATACTGACACCTCTCCTGTGCATTTTGCATGGCTTTAGTGGCTTCAACTTCTCTTCCTGCACTTAAGTAAAAAAAAATGATTTCACAGATTATTTTATTGCTTTATGAACCACAAAAAATGCCCCATGTGCAAAGTGTTGTTGAACCACCTTAAGCTTCGGTTACAGGACACATTCACTGTGGTGTTGTTTACATTACATAATGCTTATGTAATGTCACAAGACGTGTCAAAACATTTTTTTTTCATCCATAGCTGCATTAATTTGTGCATCCCAAAGATTTTCAATGATTCTGGACTCTATGGTGGCCAGATCCATGTGTGAAAATTACATTTAATGCTCCATTAATCACTTTTTCACAAGCCTGATAAGCCCAGTGATTACTGACATTGTCCAGTTTTATTCTCTCTCAAAAAAAAAAAAAAAATGCTGGTTGCTTAAGAAATAAGAAGCAACTCACTGCATCTGTTAGAGCAGTGTTTTTCAACCTCGGGGTCGAAAAACACCCACACGGGGTTGCCTGGAATTCAAATGGGGCCACCTGAAATTTATAGTAATTGATAAAAATAAAAAATTGTACTCATAAAAAATATATGGTGAGTTCAGGGAGACAATTACAATATCTAAAAGACATGACAAACTCAGAAGCTGAAACCTTATTTGTCAGCCTTGTAAATCCAAGCTGGACTGACTGTACATATCCTGACCAAGGAAAATAAAATTCTCACTTTGTGCAGTAATCTATACCTGGCTTTTCTGCCTCCGTCCATAATAATATACATTATATAGACTAAATGTCGTCTAAAATTAATGTTTACATTAATTAACATTAATTTTAGATGACATTTACACTATTACATGATCAAAAACAAATTAATTTTAGCAAAAAATGTCTCTGTCACCAGAAATTTGTGATGTTAAAATGGGGTCATGAGCCAAAAAAGGTTGGGAACCACTGCATTAATCCTTTCATGCATGAATTATGAGAACCTTAATCAAGGTTTTTTTCCTGAGTGTTTGTATTCATCTTTAGGAATGAAAAAAAAAAAACAATTTGATTTTTTTTTTTTTTTTATGAACCTATTTTTCATGGAGTTACAAAAATGTCCACTCAGCTGGACACCATGAATTTAATTTTATAAGTAAAGACACATGCATTGACTGATATACAATGGGAAAACTATGAAATAAAAACACTTTTAATGCTGCCAATCTGATGTTTTCTCACATTTTAACATACCTGCATGGAGATAATATGCAAAAAAAAAATTTTTGTGTAAAAAACAAACAAACTGTTGATTACAGTCTAATAACAATTGCCATTTTTTTACACTCAAATATGTTACTGCAGATCAGGTTTATCTAGACCAGCAAAGTTACAGTAATGGTATGAATTTTATGCTTATAAACGTCTACTGTGTTGATTGACATAGAACTAAAACAACAAAACCCATGAATATACAAGAGAACACCTTTGAACAGCTGTCCACTGTAGTGACCACTATGCATGAAAGGGTTAAAAAGCTAATTTCCAGCTTTAGCCTGTTAATCTTAGCAGCACTTATCTGGTGAAAGGCTCTTACCTCTTGACTTGGTTAAATCCAGGTGGGAACTTTTTTTTTTTTTTTTTTTTTTTTTTTATTACCAGGCTGTATATTTTCCTCAGTCGCGACCTTGTAAAAACAGTTCCATGACCTACGACCCTAAGTCTGGGAAACATTGCATGGGGTCGAGTGTCATTCAAGTGATAATTGTTGATTCATACCTACCTGAAAGTCATGATAAGACAGTCTTCCACACGGTCACACTCAGTGGTTCTTGTACTTTGGCCCTTTAGGCTCTGGGTTCATCTTTTGTCTAGTTAATGGATGACTTCTGATCACGAGCAAAACCAAAGAGACGGACTTCAAAGGAGGTCTGTTGTGTTTGGGAATAGGACTGTTTTACCACAGGAACTTGAGCCGTGGATCTTCTGTTAAACTCTGTGTCTTGTTTGCTTAGTTGGAACTTATTTGCCCAGTCTGAAGACCACCTGCTGGATGGCTGTTGAGCTTATAAAGTGTTTGTGTGATGAGACCATTGTCACTGCTGTGAGACGGCTGTTTCACCGAACACAAGACAGGATGAGACCAGCTGAAGATGGTTTGATTCAAAAATTACAAACACAGCCCTTTATAGATTACTTTAATACTAAGTAAGTAGAGGTAGACCCACCCCCCCCCACCCCTTTTTTTTTTTGTGTGTGGGTGTAAATGTAGGTGTAGGTGTAGTGTGACATCACATATATCGGATACTGTATATCGGCTAAAATTTACTTAGGGGGTCAAATGAGCGGCCATTTTTGTCAAAAAAAAAAAAAAAAGTTGTAAAGAAGCCATAGAACTGGGCGGCCATGGCTCAGATGGTAGAGCGGGTCGTCCAATAATCAAAGGGTTGGTGGTTCGAATCCCGATCTATCCATGTGCTGTTGTGTCCTTGGGCAAGACACTTCAACCCCCTTGCCTCCAGTGCTGCTACTCACACTGGTGTGTGAATGTTCGGTGGCGGTCGAAGGGGCCGTAGGCGCAGATTAGCAGCCACGCTTCTGTCAGTCTGCCCCAGGGCAACTGTGGATACAGATGTAGTTTACCACCACCAGAGGGAGAATGTGAGAGGGAATGAATATTGGATCCTCTGTACGCACTTTGAGTATGTGTTCATAGAAAAGCACTATATAAATCTAATCCATCATTACCTCCGCCAAGGAGGTTATGTTTTTGCCAGGGTTTGTTTGTTTGTCTGTCTGTTTGTCTGTCTGTTTGTTTGTCTGTCCGTTAGTGTGCAACATAACTCAAAAAGTTATGGACAGATTTGGATGAAATTTTCAGGGTTTGTTGGAAATGGGATAAGGAAGAAATGATTAAATTTTGGTGGTGATCGGGGGTGGGGGGGGCCCACGGGGGGGGGGGGGGGGGGGGGGGCACTGATAGTTAGTGTGCAACATAACTCAAAAAGTTATGGACAGATTTGAATGAAATTTTCAGGGTTTGTTGGAAATGGGATAAGGAAGAAATGATTACATTTTGGTGGTGATCGGGGGTGGGGGGGCCCACGGGGGGAGCCACTGATCAGCCTTGGCGGAGGTCTGCGCTCTCCGAGTGCTTCTAGTTATTATTATTATTATCGAACTGTGTTGAAATAATGCTAATCCATTTGTGCACAGACTACTGATATTATTTGACAGTGGAAGCTATATTTTCAGAAATATTGGGTTTTGAATAGCACGTGTATGTGAAAACTTTTACTGGTGGACGGACGTGACATTACCCATGATGCTCTGGTCAGTACCAGTACTGTATTAGTAATAAACTTATAGACTTACTATTGCTAATTCTCCTCTTATTCATAAATGTTAGTATTGTGGATCTAAAACAATAACAGCTGACACAAAAACACAAAATGTGGCAGTGGACGGATGTGACATGGTTGTTACAGATCCCATCATACTGATGCTCGGCAGCCATGTCACCGTTTACACTAATGATCCCTGTGCAAAAACTAGGATCAGAATTATTTATTGTATAGTTTATCATCATACTAAAGAGGAAATAACAATATAGAATTGTTCTTTCTTTATAAAAATGCTTATTATTAGAAAACTGTTGATTTAAAAAGTGACATGTGACATTCTTAATGTATGTATTGGTGTAACATAAGCAGGATGGATCAGCACCATACTCCATATTGAACCTGTAAAAATAAAACATGTGATATGTAGGATAGAATCTTGTAAGAAAAACTGGGGAATCTAAACGAATAGAATATTTGTTTTTCAGGTAAATTCAGTTCAAATATAACTTGGCCATTTGTGACATGAAAATATAGCATTAATTGTGATGAAATTGGACATTTTTGACCTGAAAACATAGTTCATATGAGCATCAACATGTTGAACAGAACTGAAATCCTGTCAGTTTGCAGAACTTGCATTTACCAACACAAAGTTCCTTTGGGGATTCACTTATATTGATTTCTTATGCACAAAGACATAAATAAGACCTCTAAGCAAATTTTAGCCGATATGACTTTTTTTTATATTGCCAAAGTAGCGGTTGTATTAGATACGACAAAACCAAACTTCTTTGGACACTTGCCGTTTATTCCTGGCAGAAAAGTATACAGTCTCATTAGTAACACCCGAGTCTTGTTCTCACACTGCGAAGCTAAAATAAAAACAGTCAAAGTTAGCTAACACACCACATGTTAATCATGCTATGAACAAATAATTAAAAGATATCATAATATTCACTCAAGAATATGCTCAACCGATAGGGAGCTAAGCGTTACACAAATATAATAGTGTAATAGAACCACTTACATATGAAAATAAAATTTAAAAAATGTAAAATAATGACGGGACTGACAATGTGTGTACTTACCAGGTAGACAGTACAATGAAACTGTTGCTATCTCCCTAGGGTGCACGACCCTAGTCTGCAGGGAAGTTGCGTTCAGTGGCGATAAAATAAAATTGTAATTAATACAATAAAACAGTGTGAGATGGCAAGTGGAATCACATACTACATACATTAACTCCGTTACACCAACATTGTTCTAATTTCAAGAAGAAGAGTTAAAATAAATAAATAAATAAATAAATTCCCAGAGTAGAATCTTGAACGTTTCACACACAAAACACAAACAAACGAAGGAACCACTTAACCCATAAAGACCCAAACATCCACTGGTGACCAATGTAATTTACTGATATAATAAGTGAAAAAACTGTTCATCCGTTAATCTTATCAATCCGTGTAAATAATTGGTGTAAAATAGAGTTTGTCGTCTTTTCATGGTCATCAGATTTGACCCATTTGGACATTCAGAGGCTCCATAGTTACCATGGAAACACCTCATCTTCTACAACATTGATTCACCAGTAAAACCCATGGAGTTGGATCAATGACAGTAGATGCAGACACTTGGTTTGTGTTCAGTTAATGATATATTTTGATGAAAAAGTCACATTTTCTTCAGTTTTCTCTGTTTTTGATATAATATCGCTCAACGTTAATTTGAGCTTTTATGAACATCTACATCAGGGATCTCAAACATGCGGCCCGGGGGCCAAATGCGGCCCGCCAAAGGTTCCAATCCGGCCCGTGGGATGAATTTGTCAAGAGCAAAAATTCCACAGTCGAATTGAATTAAGCAAAAAAAAATGTAGCTTGAATTAAGGAAAAAATCTTGAATTAAGCAAAAAAAAAAAAAAAAAATCTTCAATTAAGTAAAAAAAATCTTCAATTAAGCTGAAAAAAAATCTCAGATTTCGCAAAAAATCTTGAATGAACCACTTCAATTTTTTTTTCTTTGTTTTAGTGCAAAAAATAACATTGAATTATGAATTATTTACATTTACAAACTATCCTGTAACAATTAAATTTGAATAACCTGAAGAAATACGAACAACCTGAAATATCTAAAGAAAATTAAGCACACTTTTAACAATTTTCTGCCTGTTACAAAGTGGTTAGTGTCTTTGTAGATCCGATCCATAATGCACATGTAGAAATGATAAGTTGAAGCTAATATTGTTAAAATTATACTTATTTTTCTCAAGAAATTTCAATTCTTTCAGGTTATTCACATAGTTTATAAAAGTAAGTATTTTCATTATTTAATGATGTGTTTTTTTGCACTAAAACAAAGACAAAAATTTGGATTTGTCATTATTTATAGGTTATTATGCTATTATTTTACTGGTCTGGCCCACTTCGGATCGAATCGAGCTGAATGTGGCCCCTGAAAGAAAATGAGTTTGAGACCACTGATCTATATGATCAGTGAATTAAATATAGGAAAATACTTGATTTAGACTGAAAAAAAGCAAAACACAGAGGATAATTTTATAATAAATGGTGATAAATCCTTTAAGAAAGGTTAAATAGAGAGAAAAATGCCACAAAAGTAGCATTGGGTCTTTATGGGTTAAATCCTACATTTTTTCATTTCAGATGCCTGCGACTAAATGTATTATGCATTTATCGATCCACTGGAATCTGTACGTTTTCATGCAAATGCGTAAATGATAAATCAAGGCATAATGTTGTTTAAATTAGCTCTGGGTCTTTATGTGTTGAGACAGAAACGTCCTCAGAGGAGCGTCTGTAGTGGGTGTTCGCAGTGGGAGGTGTGTTGATGGTCATTTTGTGGCGACGGCGTCTCTTTGTGGGAATGCGCTCAGCTGGTCCGCAGCTGCGTTGGTTCTGAGCACGCTGTCGACTCACTTCCTCAGAGTCCCGTCACAAATCTAATTAATGGTTTGGCCTTAATTTACTCTATTGTTTCAGGACGACTGGCTGGTAAACATCAGTAAACATCTGAGCGTGTCCCTGCTCTTCTTCTTCTGTCGGTCGACTCTTCTCTGTTTCTCTTTTACACACTTATATCCTTTATTTTTTTTTTTTTGTCTTATTTTGACATTTACCATCTGGGTTTTATATTAGGAATTCATGCTGCAAGTAGTAAGCATACAAATGTTCACTTGTCCAATATTCACCTTGGTTTGTGGTTAGCGTTCTCCTGCTGCTTCGGCTGTTAGCCTCTCATTAGCGCTACAAGCTAATGTTTATGCATGTGTCTGAATTAGAGCTGTAAAACAAGCCATGTGTTACCTCTTTCCAGAAATAAAAGAGAGCAGAAAAGCCCTTGTTTGATTGTATGAAACTCTTTTTTTTTTTCCTTCATTAAATGAGAATGTGTTTCTGTAAATTTTGTTGTTATATTTTGTTTTTATTATATATTTATATTTTATAGTTATTAATACTATTTATTACTATTGCTGTTTTATGAGTCTGTATCCTGATAGTGCACCTGAATTTCATTGTGCATTCTGTATAATGACAATAAAGTATCTTATCTTATCTTATCTTATCTTATCTTATCTTATCTTATCTTATCTTATCTTATCTTATCTTACCTTACCTTACCTTACCTTACCTTACCTTACCTTACCTTACCTTACCTTACCTTACCTTACCTTACCTTACCTTACCTTAGAATGTGTTTCTGTAAATGCCCAGCTGTGTTACCTTCTTATTAACCCTTAAAAACCTAGATCTATTTTTGGGACAACTTCTAAATCAGTTTTTCTCTACATCTAATCTTTCCTCACTGATTTATCACCTTTTTTTTTTTTTTAAGTAATACTAGTCTCTTGGTTTGGCATTTTTTTGTGAAAATCTGGGATTTTCCTATATTTAAGGAAAATTAGACTTTTTCCATCAAAATATATCATTAACTGAAGTGTCTACAATACAGGTGTCAAACATGGGGCTCGGGGGCCAAATCCGGCCCGCCAAAGGGTCCAATCTGGCCCGTGGAATGCAAAAATTACACTGAAGATATTAACAATCAGTGGTGTAAAAATCATTTTATTTCAGGTTCCATACAGACACATATAAACCAATTAGATCTCAGTTGGGTCAGACCAGAAAAATACTGTCATAATAAGCTATAGATAATGACAACTGCAGATTTTATCTTTGTTTTAGTGTAAAAAAAAAAAAAAAAAAAGTTAAATTACATGAAAATGTTTACATTAACAAACTATCCTTTTACAAAAAAGTGTGAATAATCTGAAGAAATACCAACAAGGTGAAATGTGAAGTGAAAAGTAAATGCAATTTTATCAATATTATACATGTTACTAAATGTTTTGTGTTTTTGTAATTGTAATGTAAGTCGTAATGCACATGTGTAACTGATAAACTGAGACAGAATATTGTTAAAACTCCACATGATTTTCTTAAGACATTTCAAGTTGTTCACATTATTCAGATTTTTAAGGAAACAATGTAGATATAAACATTATCATTATGTAATTTTACTTTTTTCCCCTAGTATTATTTTACTGGTCCGGCCCACTTGAGATCATATTTGGGTGAATGTAGCCCCTGATCTAAAATGAGTTTGACACCCCTGGTCTACAACCACTGTCATTTGTCGAACTACTTGGTTTCATTGGTGAATGTCGCAGAGGATGATAGTGTTTCCATGTTTACTCGAGAAACTGTATTTTACCTGAATTATTTCACAGCATTGATAGGATTAGTCGTTAAAAAGTTATTAAACATTTTAGATCAGTAGATGCTTTTGGCTGCCAGCAGCTGTTTACATCCGAGTACATTTTGCCATTCATTAACACTCCTGAAAATAAAGAAAATTAGAGTTCACGCCTTATGGGAATGAAACAGCCTCTGAACGTCCAAATGAGTCATATCTGATGACCATGAAAAAATGAGAAACTGTATTTTACACCAATTATTTACATGTATTATGAGGATTAATGGATGGAACAGTTATTAAACATTTTAGATCAGCAGATGGTTTTGGTCGCCGGTGGCTGTTTGGGTCTTTATGGGATAAACATTTGAGTGGTGTCTTTTTACTGAATCTGTGGCTGAACTAGAGGTGCTTTGACAAATGTTAGTTTAAGTGAAAATCAGATGTAAATGTTATTCTTTTCTGCAGCATCATACGGGAATGATAAGTCCTGAATTATTGACTCTGTAATTGTATTTGTCTGTGGTTTGCGATAAAATGTTACTGATGTGGTCATGAGTACATTATCTGCCCGCAAATCTCGAATTTTGATGAGACAAAGTGTTTTTCATTTCTTTGGAAAACTCTAAAGTTGTGAAGCAATACAAGCTGAAGTGAGATCCAGCAGATATATGCGACTTGGATTATTTCAGTTGTGGGGGTTTTTTTGTGAAGAAACGAAAAGCAAAAGGTCGAAAGAGCTTGCGGTAAAGAAGTGGAAGGAAAAACAAGCTACAAACTGTGTTGACCGTCACTGTCCATCACCTGTGTTAGAGGTAAAGACAACACAGGACGAGGACGGTCCGGTTGTGTTTAGATTCTTCTTAATGAAGGACGACAGTCAGACTCATTCACCGCCAAGATCCAAATGAGAACCAGGTTTGTGTACCGGAGTGGAAGAGCAATGCAGCGCAGCAGTAATCACCATTCTGATTACTTTCTAATTGGTTCATTTAACGTCAAAACCATGCGGATTATTGCTTAATATCATCCCAGGCAGTAAAATTTGATTTAATTCATCAAGTTTTCAAACAAGCAAAGCAAATGTAACCCCCTTTTTCATCCTTTTCCATTTGGCAGGTTTTAGTTTCTGTAAGAACACGTCTCTGTTTTAATACTCCGGTGTTGATTTGCAGAAATGTTCAACTCTGTTTGAATCTGCAGCTCAATTAGACTCGCTGCCAGCATTCAAGGGGATTCAGTTATATTACCACTAAATACACAGAGCAAATTACCACCCGTCAGCTTCCTTTGGAAAAATATGAATGGCGGTCCAGGTTTGAAGACACTTTTTTTTATCTGATTTGAATTACACCATCGTTTACACATATGTTCATCTGTTTATGTCATCCACGCAAGGAATGGGCGACAAAATTCAGGGTGTAATCCACCTGAGTGAGAGCTTGCTGCAAAACAAATCTACCCACAGGTATAAATAAAGTCACCTTGAACCTTCAACCTTCACCCGTTAGCTGGGGTGCTGCTAGCAAGTGTGGGCTCCATGCAAGCTAGACATTGCAGGCCCTTTAGTATCTTGTCCAATTGTTGGAGCGGGGGTGGGGGGGTATGTATGTGGGGTAGGGGCAGCAGTTATATACATGGGGGTGCGGTCCATAACCAACGTAACTAACGTTGACGTGAAGCGAAAGTGAAACTTAATATGCTTCCTGGCTTCTGTGCCTCTATTATACAGCGGACCCTACACGAAATTTTCACAAATTCTAACCCGTATCCAATGGACCCCCTCCACTGTTCTATGGGCCCCCCAGAAATGCTTGCCCCATGAATTTGTCACGTTTACCCCCCCTTTATGGCACCCCAGCCCACTGGAAGGATGGATCGGCTTTAGCACCTCAATGATCTTTGGAAAATGAATGAATGAGTAAATGAATGTTTGTCAATTTAAAACATAATTTTACATTCAAGAAGGCCTCCGTTAAAACTGTTGAAGTGTCAGATATTGAAACTACATGAAGATAAAGATGACATACCTGAAAGTACCAGAGGTGGTGTCATCACGTCTTCTCCCCACTATCTGTTAAAAGGCTGTAGATGTGTCTGGAGCTACAACACCAACAGACTTGTAGGGATTTAAACCTGTTTTAATGCTTTTTCACCTCACTCTTAAAGTTTGAGAGAAAATGTGCCAAGGCAGTAGCTATTTTAATGTTAGCGACATGTATCACGTACGATGAGAAACACAGTCTATTGAACTGTTTGACATTAAACTAGATGTTTTCTTACTATCTTTGCCATGCGAGATTCTTGGCTCATAAAATTGTCTTTGAATTTGGCCCCCATTTTGTTTGCCCAATGAAAATAGGAACAAAATCCTCAGGTCTGTCAGCACTTCAGTTCTCTATTGACCCTTCACTAAGTGCTCCCCTCTTAGTTGATGTAAACACTGGAACCTGCCATGTAACTTTACATGTTAGCAGAGTGATATTACAAAGGAAACAATCAAAAATGTGTCTGAAAGCACATACACTACAAACAAAAAGTGAAGGATATTTCCTTTTTTTATTATTATTATTCCCAGGTGCTATTCATTAAATCTGTCCAATTATGTCTGTCTGGTCATTAAAAAAATGTGTTTCAATTCACACACCAAAAAGTAAAAAGTGCTGTGCAAGGATTCCAACAAAAAAAATAGCCCAAAAATTTTT
The DNA here is from genome assembly GCF_902148855.1 of Sphaeramia orbicularis. Lineage (NCBI taxonomy): Eukaryota > Metazoa > Chordata > Actinopteri > Kurtiformes > Apogonidae > Sphaeramia > Sphaeramia orbicularis. The sequence goes on from NC_043976.1 coordinate 32,346,925, forward strand.
TAAAAAATATCCTTAACTTTTTGTTTGTAGTGTACTAAATAGTACATCTTTTCACAATACATTGTTAATCTGATCTACTGAAACCCTGAGGTAAGATGCTAATTAATGTTAGCTCAGTTAGCATACAGTTGTTAGCAAGCACTTGAATCTTAATTAAAGACAAATTATGAAAGTAACTGTAAAATGCAGACTGTAGTCATTTCTGTGTATTTGTCCAATGCTTTAACCTACAGTTACAGAAATTTGATATTACTTCCTTGACAATATCGGATCTAGATTATGTCTGATTGTTAGTTACTATAATGTCACAAAATTATGGAAATGATAAACAACTTCTCAAATATCCATGAACTAAAATGCACACAGCCCTCACTTGCTCTTGCGTTTGGGTTACTACAGTGGATCCTTACTCTTTATTCCTTCTTTACTGAAGCCACAAAAACCATTTAAACATGGAAGAACATCTAGCGTGTGGAACTAAAGCTCTAAAATCTCCTTCATGAGCTGCAGAGAACTGTTCTTCTGCTTTAGGCTTCAGCTGAACAAAGCTGTCATCAGTCAGTCCCTCAGGCAAGTCCAGACAGTCTGGTGGTCAGGCCCCTAAAGCTTTCAACAGCCTCTTTGGACCAGAGTGCAGAGAAAAAACAGATTAATTTCCCCAAAAAGCTTTCAGTCTTTGAAAGCAACTTCAACACTTATTCAGCCTCTGAAAACAGGCCTGGTGTTTTCTTTACACTTATCTGGAAAACTGGTTGTTTTATGCATAATTTGCTTTGGCTTTCTTTGGCGGGAACAAAGGAAAGAGCCCACTTCATTTGTCATAAGGCCAGATTCCAACATCAGATCCTGGTGATGTTGGAGCAGAGGCCAGTCCTTTTTTAGTCCTCTTCCTTTGAACAATGCAATTTCCTTGCTGTTTCAGCAGCATCCTTCCAGTTAGTCTGAAAGCCCTGAGTCAGATGTGTCAACATGGTTAAAGAAGTGGATTATAGCATGAATATTAACAAAACACCTGGAATATTATTTGATTTACTGCATGTGTTGGCATTCTAATTTTTGCTGATTTTAGTGAATAAACTGAAATTGTATTACCTCCGCCACTGTTTTCATCGGGGGTTTGTCTGTCTGTTTGTCTGTTAGCAAGATAACTGAAAAACTTATGGATGGATTTTCAGGAAATTTTCAGGAAATGTTGATACTGACACAAGGAACAAACTTTGGTGGTGTTGGGGGGGCTGATCTGCCTTGGCGGAGGTCTGCGCTGTCCGAGTGCTTTTCTTGTTACCTCCGCCAAGGAGGTTATGTTTTTGCCAGGGTTTGTCTGTTTGTCTGTCCGTTAGTGTGCAACATAACTCAAAAAGTTATGGACAGATTTTGATGAAATTTTCAGGGTTGGTTGGAAATGGGATAAGGAAGAAATGATTAAATTTTGGTGGTGATCGGGGGTGGGGGGGCCCACGGGGGGGCCCATTTCCAACAAACCCTGAAAATTTCATCCAAATCTGTCCATAACTTTTTGAGTTATGTTGCACACTAATGGACAGACAAACAGACAGACAGACAAACAAACCTTGGCAAAAACATAACCTCCTTGGCGTGGGGGGGCCCACGGGGGGGGGCCACTGATCAGCCTTGGCGGAGGTCTGCGCTCTCCGAGTGCTTCTAGTTTTATTTTATTTTACCTTTATTGAACCAGGAAGTCCTGTTGAGATTAGGAATGTCTTTTGCAAGGGAGACCTGGCCAACGTAGCAGCCATTCAAAGTCCAAACAACATAAAACACATACATGATACACAATGAACAATAAAACACAACAACATCAACATTTCTTGAAAATTTTATCCAAATCCGTCCATAACTTTTTGAGTCATCTTGCTAACAGACAGACGAACAAACAAAAAATCCCCCGTTCCCCCGTCCCCGATCACCACCAAAATTTAATCATTTCTTCGTTGTGCCGGTATCAACATTTCCTGAAAATTTCATGAAAATCCATCCATCACTTTTTGAGTTATCTTGCTAACAGACAGACAGACAAACCCTGATGAAAACATAACCTCCGCCAAGTAACTATTCAACCATAATGACATCAAGAAAAACAGTGACATTCCTCCTTCACTGCATTCTCCATGATACTTTTAAAATCATTAATAGAAAAGTTTTTTGAAGATTATTCCACGACCATGGTGCATGGTAGGAAAATGCGTTTTTTCCAAAGTCTGTCAGAACTCGGGGAACAGTCAAAAGCAACCACCTGGAGGAACGTAAGTGAAAACTACTAGAGCTAACAGAAAGAAGATCACTGAGGTGTTTTGGGAGTTCACCCAGCAGAGCTTTATAGATGAACATAAACCAGTGTTTTTGTCTACGGATGGTTCATGACATCCAGCCCACTAAGTCATATAGAATATGATGTAAGATGTCGGTGAAATGTCTTCTGTCGCTGGTTGATTTCACTAGTTTGGAAAGGGACTATCTCCTGAATGTCTGTTTAGCCTAAGTAGCCATGATATGCAGTAAGTCTCCTTCCTCAAAAAACAGCTGCTTCTCTAATGGTTCAGCGGCGTCTTAAGCCATAAAAGCAAAATGAAACTAGGCTCTGTGGGGGAGCGGTAGGTGGTAGGTTTGATGGAAAACACTGGTGGTTTGAAGGATGTATCTGGCAAGCAAGGCCTGAAATTAACTGCTCAACAGTGAAATGATGGTAAATTCTGCCTGTGGCTTGTCTGGCAAACCTAACTGTCTCTCTGGTAGGAAGCAATGGCTTTAACTCTTAGATTATGTTGTGTTTTTTCATCTACTGCAGCTGTCGGTGGTTTGCAATTATAAAGATCTGGGATGCGAAAGAATCATAGTTTTCTGCTTTATAGTAAACATGACTTGGTTTTTTTTTATAGAATAATCTTGGGTGGGAATACGGACCGTTTTATTTGCACGTTGTTCAACCAGAAATCGGCTTCCGGACTGAACCAGCGATCCAAGTATTCTTGCGTCTTCCCAGTTTTCAGCACTACCCCTCATATCCATTCATCAGCAAACTTTACAGCTGAGTTAAAGCTGGTAATGCAGCCAAGGTGAGGTGAGCCAGTTTAATGAGATTGTGTGTTTGCTTGAGGAGACTCTTTTTTTTTTTTTCCATTTGGCAGCAAATCCTGGATTTTGAAAGCCTCCCATTGAATATTATCTCTTTTTAGCAGATAATAGCAACTGGGAAATCACTTCTATCTTTGATGCATTATTGAGTACAACTTGACTATGAATGCTAGACCTCCAGTTTTGGAAGGGATTGGTTTTTTTTCCATATATGTATAATTTGTTATTAGTTTTTTTTTTTGATAGAAGACATTTCAGATAAACAAAATACCTATGGAAGATGGCCATGGCTCAGTTAGTAGAGCGGGTCATCCAATAACCGAAGGGTTGGCGGTTCGAATCCCGCTCTGTCCTAGTCAGTCCGTTGTGTCCTTGGGCAAGACACTTCACCCTTGCCCCGTGCCACCCACACTGGTGTATGAATGTTTGGTGGTGGTCGGAGGGGCCGTAGGTGCAAAATGGCAGCCATGCTTCTGTCAGTCTGCCCCAGGGCAACTGTGGCTACAGATGTAGTTTACCACCACTACAGGGAGAATGTGAGAGCGAATGAATAATGGGTCAATAATGTAAAGCGCTTTGGGTGTCTAGAAAGGCGCTATATAAATCCAATTCATTATTATTAAGACAGTTCAATATAAACTTAACCCTTTATCAGGCAAGCGACTATTTTTGGTTATTTCTGCAAGCATTACAAGACAGTGAGAACACCTTTCACCTTAAGTATGTTTTTCTTGTATTTCTAGTCCAATAGCCCAACGGTCTGATTGACTGTTGGTATCAGTTGGCGTCCGTCCATCTGTCCATAAACAATTTTTCAACAAACTTCCTTTCCAAAACTGTTAGCCACAATCTATTGACATTCATAGCAGAGGTTCCTTGCGGCAAGATCTACTAAGTTTGTTCAAAGAATTGAGAAATATTGATTCTTGAATTTTTTATGAAATTTTGAAATTTTAAAAATCGCCATTGGTTTATAACAGGAAAAATTTCAAAGTGCTATAACTTCAAAACAGTTGAAGATATTGGAATAATTACTATTGGCAATGGATAGGAAGTCACATATGGGCTTTCATTTGGTGCCATGACCTTTGACCTTGAGTGACCTTGAAAGGTCAAGTCCCAGTTCATCAGTGTCCAGATTTCTAGAAACTTTGTCTTCAAAACCATCAGCCACAATTGACTGAAATCCATAGCAGAGGTTCCTTGGGGTAAGGTCTACCAAGTTTGTTCAAATAGTTGACAAATATTGATTTTTTTAATTTTTTATGAGTTTTTGAAATTTACAATATTCCCATTTGTTTATAACAGGAAAAATGTCAAAATGCTATAACTTCAAAACAGTTGAAGGTATTGATATAAGTACTACTGGCAAGATATAGGAAGTCACATCTGGGCTTTCATTAGGTGTCATGACCTTTGACCTTGAGTGACCTTGAAAGGTCAAACCCAAGGTCATCAATGTCCAGAATTCTAGAAACTTCTTCTCCAAAAGAGTCAACCACAATCAATTAAAATTCACAGCAGATGTTCCTTGGGGTAAGGTCTACCAAGTATGTTCAAATAGTTGACAAATATTGATTTTTGAATTTTTTATGAATTTTTGAAATTTTAAAAATCCTCTTTGGTTTATAACAGGAAAAATGTCAAAGTGCTCAAAACAGTTGAAGATATTGATGTATTACTATTGACAATAGATAGGAAGTCATATATGGGCTTTCATTTGGTGCCATGACCTTTGACCTTGAGTGACCTTGAAAGGTCAAACAAATGTCAATTGATGTCTTTATATATGTCGTTAGACCCTAGGTCCTATTTTTTTTTAAATATATATATATGCTTCTTGGATTTTTTTTCCCACTTATGGGTAAGAAGCCAAATATGGTAACTTCATTGACCTTGATTTTGTGCATAACAATTTAAAAAAAAAAATTCACATACACTTAAGTTGAAATTTTGAAGTTCAAAGTATTTCTATGAAGTGCCCTATAAAGGGTTAAGCAGATTAGAGGTTTTCCTTCAAAGTTTTATGATTAGAAAGAAACGTGGCAACGGAAAGAAAAGGCTGCATGAAACAAAGATGCTTAATGCACATAAAAGACCCTCACATAAAACTTAAGACTGACTCTCTGATCTGCTTTTTGCTTGTTGTAAAGCCCAGCTGGAAACTTGACAACATGCATCAAACACTGTAACAGTTTCCTTTCCTTCTACGTTTTCCTCATCCCTCTCCTGAAAGGCATGTTTTTGATGGCAGGATAATAAAGCTGACGGATCACTCCTGCCTCCATTCTCACTGTGTTAAAGTTGGTTTCAAGGCTGTAGGACAGATGATGTAAACTTCCACGCGCAGTAATGGAACAAGATGTGAGAGACATTCAGTATTCTAATTACTGTTATATGATTATTACAGTCTAGTCCTGTGCAACAGCTTGTATTGTAACCTTGCAGCTCTGAAGTGGAAGGAATCGTGGCATTCCTCAGGGTCATGACTGGGGCCTTTCTGAGTTTATGGCTGTTGCGGTTTCAGTGATATGCTTCTTCCATGTTCATTTAGCTACAACAGCCCACCCCCGGTTATCTGGAAAATATCACTTAAATTATCGTTGCCCCAGAGTATATTATAATATTAAAGGTCTATTATAGTGACTATACAACACCTGGTACACACTTCAGTTACAGCGAGTCTGCAGTGTTTCATCATTTTTTCTTTAAAGAGGCAGGTTATTTGACATGTTACATATGCTTAATGTACCTTTAATGTAGTTTGATTTGGATTAAGACTTCTCCAGTAGCTACAATTTTTTCCTAAAACAAATCTGTCATCGACATTTAATTCCTTTGGCAATGGTTGCACAGCTAGTTTTTTAACTAAAGATGTGAACCTTCCAGATTTATGCACTTTATCCACTTTAAGAGAATCCATATTGGATACTGCCAGAGCTAATAGCAGTATTTCCGAATAATCTGCTATCTCAATAAATATTGTGCTACGATACCAGCATTGAAAAAACATTATAGGGACAAAACTTTTTGGACACCTTGAAATTCAGGTCTTTCCTGTCTCACAACTCTTAAAACTTAAAAGAATTGTTGATTTATCAGGATAAATATGGACAGCTAATAATAACAACAACAGAAATGGGAAGTCCTATAAGCTGTAGTTGTAACATGTCCAAATATTTTAGTCCATATAATGTACAGGGTGGGAAGCAAAATTTACAATGAACATTTAGTTGTTTTTTCTCAGCAGGCACTACGTCAATTGTTTTGAAACCAAACATATACTGATGTCATAATCATACCTAACACTATTATCCATACCTTTTCAGAAACTTTTGCCCATATGAGTAATCAGGAAAGCAAACGTCAAAGAGTGTGTGATTTGTTGAATGCACTCGTCACACCAAAGGAGATTTCAAAAATAGTTGGAGTGTCCATAAAGACTGTTTATAATGGAAAGAAGAGAATGACTATGAGCAAAACTATTTCGAGAAAGTCTGGAAGATACTACTAAAGAAGAATGGGAGAAGTTGTCACCCGAATATTTGAGGAACACTTGCGCAAGTTTCAGGAAACGTGTGAAGGCAGTTATTGAGAAAGAAGGAGGACACATAGAATAAAAACATTTTCTATTATGTACATTTTCTTGTGGCAAATAAATTCTCATGACTTTCAATAAACTAATTGGTCATACACTGTCTTTTAATCCCTGCCTCAAAATATTGTAAATTTTGCTTCCCCACCCTGTATATTTACCTGGCAACAGAATTTGGAGTAAAGAGTTGAGGCCTGCAAAGAAATGAGAGCAATGATGGTCATCAGAATCAGTGGTCAATGGTAAATAGTGTAAAAAATATCGAAACATCTGTTAAAAAGTTGTTTCTGTTGCCAAAAACAGACCCTTCAACTCCTGAGACATTATTTCAATGATGCAGTGAATTTGTGTCTGTTTCAGTGTCATAAAAGCTGCTGTGAGTATGTGCTTTTGTTCCTTTTCTTCAGTGGTTTTGTTTTACTGTGTGTTTTAGGCTCAAAACAGGCTGGAATAACAGAGAAAGACAGGAATTGAAGTTTCACTAAATAGAATTCGAAATAAGGCACTCAGAATGTACATCAATAAGAGATTTAGGGTGTTGAACATGAAGTGTGAACTGGAACACACTGAACAAGTATTTGAATTTTGGCCTAGTAGTTTATTTTTTTGGGGCTCTTTTTTTCTAAACCAGTCCATCTGTTTTTGGCACCTGGTTGAACTCCAAAAAGTAGTTACATGATCAAAACTCGGTAAAAACACTGTAAAAAAGTAAAGGAAAATTATAACACTGCAGATGACAGTAAAAGCAAATTACAACAGGAAAACTGTAAAAAAAAAAAAAAAAAAAAAGTCCAAATCGTCTATTTTTATGGTGAGTCGGTGTTTCTCACTGCTCAGTGTTTTGCCCCCTATTACACAGGTGGTGGGGGTGCACTGAGCATGCTCAAATGTCTAGGGGAAGTGCAAGGTCTATTCTATCAGCACGTTTTGAAATTATTCCTGTTGAACAAATGGTTGAATTTTCATGAATATTTAACCCTGTAAAGCCTGAACCATAACATCATTGACAGAAAATTCCAGTTCTTTGAAACTGGAGCCTTTATGGGTCCTTCTGAACAACCAAAAACATCAATTTCCATATATGAGTTTCAATTATAGATCATATTTAATACATCAGGTCTCAATGCTCAAATACTATTATTTTTGAACAAACAAAAACAGGATATAACACAAACATGTCTAAGAAATTGGTAATTCCTTTTCAAAATTGTCAAAGTTCTGCCTCCTTCCTCATTAATGACAATCTTGTAGTATCACTGGAAAGGCCTCTGGGGAACGAATTCCTCCCCCCTGGTGGATTATCTGTGTATTGCATGTATCCAATTGTATACATCAGGGTTTTCAAGAAAAAAATATCACACTGATCATGTAGAGGGCTTCAAAACTCGTATATCAAATATGATACGTTTGGCATTAAAGGGTTAAAATAAATCATACGTTCAGAACACTCACCACAGATACATCAGGGGTTAAAGGGTTAATCTGTGCTTATACCTAGGTAAAAAAAAAAAAAAAAAAAGTAGGAGCAAAATGAAAAAAAGGAAGACCAAAGACAAGAGCTCCAAAATAGTGATGTTTATTTTTCATTACTGAAGCGTCTTATCTGTATTGAGTCATTTGGAGGATGATAATGTGTAATCTCATTTCAGATGAATGTAGACAAAAGAGGTCACACTGGTAGAAAATTCACTTTAAACGCTGAAGTGATTCAATTGCTGCACAGATGCAAAATTTACCGACCGATTCTTAAAGAAACAAACTTTTGTTATTGTCTCATCAGTCTATGTCAGATCCAGTGAAGATGATTTTGGCAAAGAATCACAGACAACATAAATTTACATCAAAGCTTCTTAAAGCGGATTATGTCTTATCATTCGGGAAATGCGGTCGTCCATCCTAAACTATCCCAACAGGTGTTTTGGTTTTGGAGCATTTGTTAGCAATTTGTATGTGCTGTCAGTACATAGTCCAAGGGCTGGAACCAATTTTGTTGAAAAGTCATATTTATATACAGTACACGTACGGTAAACTGTTTTGTGAAGAGTTTGGAAACAAGTTGAATTAGAGCATAAATGCACCTGTGATTATTTAGAGCAAAGGCTTGCAGTAAAACAAACTCAACATAGTCGGCTGCTTTGTCTTTGGATACCTCTCGAATGTTCACCAGCAGTTATTTTCACTTCTTCAATCGGTCAAAAGGCTAAAACGTTTTTTCAACCTCGTCGTCCTGTCAGCAGTTTATCTCCTGGACTCTTATATGAACTTCAGCTCGAACCACTGAGCTTGTCAGGCAGCCAAGCGGGTACTTGCTGAGGATTTTTTATGGAGGCTAACAGTTACGTGTAATATCCTCCGTTTTAAGATGCCTGTTAGCGAGGAGCGAAGCCAGCTGCTAAATCTGGAAAGCTTTACACCCATGCAAGAAGTCGAACACACATCCACAGGCACACCTGGGGTGTAAGAGCAAAGCTAAACCTGAGCTGTAACATTCGCTTCTGGATTAAGTTACTGCGACAATGGCTCTGTAAATCAGTCCTTATGAGGTCTGAGGAAAGGTCGCTGAAGTGTTCGTGTGTGTGCAGGAGTTTTTATATTGATACAAATCACTGTTTTTTTTTTTTATTTGGCCAAAGCTTTGTGTCATTTGTTTCAATTATTATAAACGGAATCCCATCAGAGCAATTTAACCCATAAAGACCCAAATCATCTACTGATCTAAAATGTCTAATGCCTGTTGATCTGCTAATCCAGTGTTTTTCAACCATGGGGTCGCCTGGGATTTTTAGTAACTGATAAAAATTAAATAAGACTTACTAATAGAAAATGTATGGTGAGTTGAGACACAATCATAATCCATAAAAGACATGACAAACTGAAGCTGAAACTGAAGCACTGTGGTACTGTTCATCTTTCAAATGTTCATTGTGGTCGGTTTCAGATGCTGCAGCTCTTTCATAATTCATAGTTTGAGTTCTTGTTTGTTCAGTATTCATTGTCAGCCTTGTAAATCCAAGCTGGACTGACTGTACATATCCTGACCAGGGAAAATAAAATTCTTACTTTGTGCAGTAATCTACACCTGGCTTTTCTGCCTCCGTCCATAATATTATACATTATATAGACTAAATTTCATCTAAAATTAACTGTTATTTGCAGCATAGTATAGCAAACTATTACATAATCAAAAACAAATTAATTTTAGCATGAAAATGTTTCCGTTTTGAATGTCTGGGGTCGCCAAAAATTTGTGATGTTAAAATGGGGTCACAAACCAAACAAGAAAAGCACTCAGAGAGCGCACACCTCTGCCAAGACAGATCCACCCCCCCCCCCACCCCCCCCGTGTTTGTTTGTTTGTTTGTTTGTTAGCAAGATAACTCAAAAAGTTATGGACAGATTTTCAGGAAATTTTCAGGAAATGTTGATACTGGCACAAGGAAGAAATGATTACATTTTGGTGGTGATCGGGGGTGGGGGGGCCCCACTGATCTGCCTTGGCGGAGGTCTGCGCTCTCCGAGTGCTTTTCTAGAAAAGGCAGCGCAGACCTCCGCCAAGGCAGATCAGTGGAGCCCCCCCCCCCCCCCCCCCCCCCCCGATCACCAACAAAATTGAATAATTTCTTCCTTGTGTGATGCTAAATTTTTATCTAAGCTTTTATGAACATTTACAAGATCAGTAAATTAAATATAGAAAAAATACTAGTTTTTCACAAAAAAATGCAAACCACAGAAGATAATATTACAACAAATGGTGAAAAATCACTTCACAACTGTAGCACTGTCACAAAAGTAGCACTGGGTCTTTATGGGTTAAGACATTTCTGGCTTCTGTAGTGCATATTTAACCTTTTTAAAGATAATGTGAACAATACGGACACATTTCATGATGCCAAAAATGATAAATTGCACTTCTGTTCTCAAAAAAATGACCTCTCAGAGCCAGTATTGTTTCCTCATGTTCATTAACTTCTGACTTTTCAGCCATTCTTAAGTAAAGATCTTCTTCTTCTTACGTAATTTTCATGTCCTTTTTCTTTAATTGGAGTGTCTAGTATTGTAACTCTACTTTATTTCCATTTTCTTCTTTGCCATATGTGTTTGCTGGAAACCTTCAAGAGTCTTCATTGGTTTTTGCCAGGACTGTCTCTTGCTCCAAATTTGATCCTCCACAGAATGAAGTGTTAGCCGTTGGAGACATCAAAAACACAACAATAGCTTTTCCTCTCATTTGTTTCATCTTCGCAGTGAAGTCGTTGAACCGTAGACGTTATGGATTAGATTTTTTTTTTTTCCCTTACAGTTTTTTGTCAAAACACTACACTTCAAAAACTCATCATCAATCCATACATGCAGCCAGTTTTTCACTGACATGTTGATATAATAAAGCCACACATACAGTCCGAGATATTCCCCGTGGGGTAATACGCTCACAAAGGGAATAACAGTGCGTTGGAAGCCGCTAACCCCGACTGTAAAAACACTGCTGATGTTTTCACAATGCAGAACAGCGCAGATGGAGGTGAGACATCACACGCTTTGGGGATCCTGAGGAGCTGGACCGTTACACTGCACATTAAAAGTAACTACACTGCTGGGATTGTGGTCACGAAGCTTAGAAAACTTCCAGCTCCTCCATGGAATCAATTTTATTTTCCTTATATTTTTTTTTAAATACGAACATGTGCAAAAAACTGTTCTTTGGTCATTAATATCTGATTAAAGCGTTGTGAGGTCAGTTAGAGTTGGCAGACCAGAGGGTTTAACTTCAATGCGTATTAATCATCCTAATGAGGCTTGGCAACCTCCAATTCACTTCTGTTTCTTTCTTTTAATTTTATTTATTTTTTTAATCCGAGAAGAAGGAAGAACTTCGCCGATATTTAACCTTGAGAGACCCAGAATAGCTTTCAATCCCTACTAGGGTAGTATTAAATATTTCTAAAGTCAAGCATCAACAAACAGGTGTCAAGTATCATCTGGTTCAGGATAACCCCATTTTTATTTGGTTCATTTAACCCTTTCATGCATACTGATCACTCCAGTGGACAGCTATTCTCCAACTGTTCTCTTGTATATTCATGGATTTTGTTGTTTTAGTTCCTTATCAGCCAACACAGTGGACACTTTTGCATCATCCCAAACACCACAATTCATACCATTACTGTAACTTTGTTGTTCTAGATAAAACTTTGTTGTTCTAGATAAACCTAATCTGCAGTAACATGTTTGAGTGTAAATCAATTGCTAATTATTAGGCTATTAGACTGTAATTAACAGTTTTCTTAAACAAAAAGTTTTTTTTTTTTTTTTTTTTTTGCATATTATCTCCATGAATTGAGTAACAACTAGTATTAGAGTATGTTAAAATGTGACAAAATGGCATTAAAAATGTTTTTATTTCATATTTGTCACACAGTATATCACTTTCTGATGATGGGTTTTAACCCTTCTGTGCATGAATTATGAGAACCTTAATCACGATTTTTTTCCTGAGTGTTTTTATCCTTCTTTAGGGATAAAAATAATAATTCTATTGATTTTTGTTAGCCTATTTTTATGGAGTTACAAAAATGTCCACTCAGCTGGACACCATACATTTAGTTTTAGAACCAAAGAAACATGTATTTACTGATATACTGTGTGTGAAAACTATGAAATAAAAACATTTTTAATGCTGCTAATCTGACGTCACACCAAAGGAGATTTTGCGATAAATCTGTCATTTCTGCGGTTCAGAACAGCATCGACAGTGAAGATCTTTTCAACTGAAAAGATCGTTACAATGGAGGACTTTTTCTTGAACCATGTAATAATTTTCTTGCACCTTTCCAATCTCTTTTCCTTCATAGCTGTTGTCAACAAGTGTTTTGGTGTTCTTGTGTAAGATTTTAACTTCATATCATATTTTATGTATTTCTAACGGTCTTGTTGTCTACCTCAAGCTCAATTGCCATTTTTCTCATGGATTTGGTTGGATCCTTTAGGATTTTGGATTTGAGAGCTTTAATAAAAGCTTTGGTACGTTTTTTGTTGCTTCCTCCACTTCCAGACTTTCTCGTAATAGTTTTGCTCATAGTCATTCTCTTCTTTCCATTATAAACAGTCTTTATGGACACTCCAACTCTTTTTGAAATCTCCTTTGGTGTGACGAGTGCATTCAGCAAATCACACACTCTTTGACATTTGCTTTCCTGATTACTCATATGGGCAAAATTTTCTGAAAAGGTATGGATAATAGTGTTAGGTATGATTATGACATCAATATATGTTTGGTTTCAAAACAATTGACGTAGTGCCTGCTGAGAAAAAACAACTAAATGTTCATTGTAAATTTTGCTTCCCACCCTGTATGTATATATATATATATATATATATATATATATATATATATATATATATATATATATATACTGCTGTTACAACCACACTATAACAGTTTTCTCTTGATTTTGGATGCTCAGGCTGTGTGTATTGGCCTTTTGTTGTATTGCGTTATTGTTTTAAAATTTTATATTTGCTCTGTTTAACAAAGAATGAATTTAAGATTAAACCTAACGTCCCCGCACTTGAAAACCCTCAGTCTTCAGTCCACGCCAAAATTTTTGCACATACAGATGGATGACAAACTGATGACAATACCCTGTGGCGAGGGTAAAAAAAAACAAAAAAAACCCCAAAACATATATATATATATATATATATATATATATATATATATATATATATATATGTATGTATGTATATATATATATATATATATATATATATATATATATATGTGTATGTATGTGTATGTATGTATGTATGTACACTGTACCAGGGGTAGATAACTGCAGTCCTCGAGGGCAGGTACTGTGCATTTTTTAGATATTTCCCTCTTCCAGCACACCTGGAAGCCATTACATCATTATCAGGCTTCTGCAGAGCTTGATGATGAGCTGATCATTAATTGAACCAGGTGTGCTTGAAGAGGGAAATTTCTAAAACATGCAAGATACTGGTTCTCAACAACCGGAGTTGCCTACCCCTGTACTATACAAATACAAATGTCATGTTCTTTTAGTGTGTAACCTATGGTAGCACATTGCATTCAGCTAAGGAGAAAAAAAAGTATTTCTTTTAGTGAAAACATTTAGATCTGGATCTCAAAATTACAAGATCTTGTATCAGTTACTTGCTATGGATGTAGTGATTAGGGAGAACCATGGGACTTAGCATTCCATACAGGTGTAACTGCTCCTGCAGGTAGAGAGTGACTTCTGTTAGATCAGAGTGGGCCTGGATAACTCCATTGACCTGAGATGCTGATGTGGCTTGACAAACTAATATTAATACTACATCATTCCCTGTGTCTCAGTCCAAGAAGGAAATAAAAGCAGATTCAGTCTGACAATGGTATATCCCTACTGTTTATACCTCAGGAGGGATTATTGAACGACTTTATTTATAGTAGATGTTTTAGACTTCCAACTAAATTATCATTGTGGTCTTCGTCTTAATTAACCAGGAAACCTCCTTGAGATTTTCTGACTGTCCTTGACCAGAAGCAGCACAATTTATTAGAATTAGCTGTATACAGAGTCCAGTCTATAAGCATCAGGGGTTGGTGATGTTCATGGCTTCCACACTTCAGGTAGTTATTAACCACACTGGAATTTCATTCAACTATTAATAACAATCCTTATATTTACAGTCATCTTAGTGCAGGGGTGTCAAACTCATTTTAGTTCAGGGGCCACATTCAGCTACATTTGATCTGAAGTGGACCAAACCAGTAAAATAATAACATAATAATATATAAATAATTTCAACTCCAAAATTTTGTCCATGTTTTAGAGTGAAAAAGTAAAATTAAACAATGAAAAATGTTTACATCTACAAACTATCCTTTCAAACAATGTGAATAACATGAACAAACGGAAAAAAATAAGTGTAATTTTAACAATATTCTGCTTCAGTTTATCATTTACACATGTACATTATAACTTACAGATCGCAATGGATCTACAAACACACAAAACATTTAATATCTGGCAGAATATTGTTAAAATTGTACTTACTTCTCTTAAAACATTTCAGGTTGTTCATATTTGTTAAGGTTATTCACATTTTTTTGTGAAATTATACTTTGTTTTTGTGTAAATACATGAAAATATTTACATTTACAAAGAGAAAAATTTGGAGTTGTGAGTATTTATTGATTATTATGATAGTATTTTACTGGTCTGACCCACTTGAGATTGAATTGGTCTGAATGTGGAGCCTGAACTAAAAGGACTGTTAATATCTTAGTGTAATTTTTGCATTCCACAACTTCATCCCTAGGGCTGGACTGGACCCTTTGGCGGGCCGGATTTGGTCCCCGGGCCACATGTTTGACACCTGTGTCTTAGTGTGTTCAGTTACTGAAAATGGAAGTTCTACAGTTCACATTTCTTTTGCACCTTGGTTGCCTTACTTCAGTTCTTCTGTGGTGGTGTACAGAGGCAAGAATACATTTGTGTCACTTTCCAATTTCTTATGGAGCTCAGGAGAAGCATAGATGCAACAATAGTCTTCATCATCGTCCATCAGCATAGTCTTTCAGCCCAAAAGTTCGGTTGTTGTTCCTTCTTCCTATGCTCTTGATGTTTATTACCCTTTAATGCAGAGGTTTAACATGCTTTAGGAGTTGTTTTACTGTTGCTCCATCAGTATTGTACTCCTGCAATAGATGTTCTGTTAATTACAACTTTGGTCTTGTTACTCTGGGATCAACCTCTGGAGGATGTCAAAATCGCCGATGCTGAACCTACCTCAGCGTTTCCTCTGAGATTTCCTCTGAGGCCATTGTGCAGACATTTGAGTAGTACCAGCTTGAGTTCCAGCAGTTAGGCTAAAACTTGAGTTAAAAGTGTTATTTGGCAGAGAATATAGTATATAGCGATTTCCTTAACACGCCATGTTCACCTGTCGTGTCACGTAATTGTCATCAGTACAGTCATCAACATGAGAGTCATCAACATACAATCGAATCAGGCAAACATTCTAGGGCCAGATGTTTCTGCCTGTAAGTCATCTAAAATCACTTTGAATCCCTTTAATGAGACCAGCTCCTTAAGTTTCAAGTCATTTTGCATTTAGTTCCAAGTAGAAAAAGCAGGATGTTTAAGTGCATGTTTTCAGAACGGTTACCTTAGCCTACATGCATTTATTTGGTCTTGTAAAAGTCTTATTTTTAATGTGTCATTTTGTTTTACGCATTGTGTTTTCAGCTTTTTTTTTATAGTTATGCAGTGTATAGGCGAAGTACTACAAAATGGCCTTTATAATTGTTTTAAATGTTGTAAGATGGTGCAGAAATAGCAGTACAAATGGTCAGGATTGTTTGTTTATGCACGATTTTTGTCTTTTCATGACTGCTTTAAAAAAAATAAATAAATAAATAGGACCAATGGCCCTGTAGCTTACCGGCCAAATTCAAAGCTTTGGGAAATGTATCCAGATGCCATTTACTATCACCCAGTTATGTGTATTTATTATAGTACAGCAATAGCCCATGTTTTGGTCATGTTCCAATCAGATCTGTAAAAAATTCAAATTCCAACTTGATATCATTGATATTTATTGATTTATTGGCTCAATCCACTTCCTATCTCTTATAATAGGGACATTTTTCAAAGTCACACCAAATCCAGAATCAGATCTGGATCCAAAAAATTTGAATACCTTGTGTTGACATCATCATACAGAAGCTGTATACCAAGTTTGAAGTCAATCAGAACTGTAGTTTCGGAGAAGACGACTGAAATTTTTTCTCCATAAGAGCCCATGTTAAATTTTCCATAAATTCCCGGATCCAGAAGAAGATCCTGATCAGCATGTGGACATTATGTTTTGGTCATCTCCCCATCAGGGCTGGACTGTAGAAATTTCAACTTGATATCATTTATATTTACTGAGTTATTGTATCGGTCCACTTCCTATCTCTTATAATGGGGAAATTTTTCAAAGTCGTACCAAATCCAGAATCAGATCCGGATCCAAATAATTTCACTAACTTTTGTTGACATCATCATAAAGAAGCTGTATTCCAAGTTTGAAGTCAATCAGAACTGTAGTTTCGGAGAAGACGATTGAAATTTTTTCCCCATAAGAGCCCATGTTAAATTTTCCGTAAATTCCCGGATCCAGAAGAAGATCCTGATCAGCATGTGGACATTATGTTTTGGTCATCTCCCCATCAGGGCTGGACTGTAGAAATTTCAACTTGATATCATTTATATTTACTGAGTTATTGTATCGGTCCACTTCCTATCTCTTATAATGGGGAAATTTTTCAAAGTCGCACCAAATCCAGAATCAGACTCGGATCCAAATAATTTCACTAACTTTTGTTGACATCATCATAAAGAAGCTGTATACCAAGTTTGAAGTCAATCGGAATTGTAGTTTCGGAGAAGAAGACAATTGAAAGTTTTGTAACGGACGATGACGACGACGGACGCCGCATGACGACGATAGCTTACGGCCTCTCGACTGGTAAGCTAATAAAAACTAGAAAAGCACTTGGAGATCACAGACCTCTGCCAAGGCCGACCTCTCCCCATCGCCACCCAAATGTAATTATTTGTTCCTTGTGCCAGTATCAACATTTCCTGAAAGTTTCATCAAAATCCTTCCATAACTTTTTGAGTTATCTTGCTAACAGACAAACAAACAAACAAACTCCGATGAAAACATAACCTCCTTGGCTGAGGTAAAAAGGGTCTCCTGAAGAAAGCTATGGGAAATGCTGGTTTGGATTTTCTACCCTCGCTTTCTTTACCCAAATTTAGGACACGTTCAGCATTCTCCTGTCAATGTTATTCATTTTACAAAAAAAAAAAAAAATCATAGAATTACATAGCAGTCCACTTCCAAATTAGTGGGGTGTCCCTTGTTTAGGCCGTAATAATCCAAGCACTTGAGAGACAAGAGGAATTTCTATGTTAAAATAACAAGCCAATGAGCTTGACCTGCTTGTGACCTGACAAATGATGCTAACAGCTGCTGAGTGTTCTCGGTTGGAGGTCAAGGATAAGAGTCATTTCCTCCCGCTGTGGGCCTGGACTCCATTTTGACCCAATTTTAGCGGCTAATTGACCGATGCAGTTTGACAAAGCCGGGATGGAACATACGTATAGGTGTTGTACCATTGGGAATAGTCTAGATACTGTATGAGCGTAATAACATACTGGAAATTAGCGTGTTGTAATCGGGTCACTCTGTTCATTGTCATCCGGGTCAGCATGACCGGTCCAAAGAAATGGCCAGAGTTCATACAATAAATGGACGGGGCTTCGAGTGGATTGGCCCGTCGCCTACTCTTAAAACTGTAGCAAGCAAGTTAGCACTGCAGAGCCAAAGCAGATGGTATTACTCAGACCCCCCTCCCCACCTACCCTCCCTCCTGTAAGAACAGTTTGGATAAGCTACACGAGTATCTTCTGTGTGATGAATACAAACACGCCAAACCTTCGGCTGACCGCAAATCTTTGGCATTCGTCTCTGGAAAAAAAAAAGGAAACGGGATCTTAAGGGATTTCTTTTATGGCTTGAAGAGTTGATATGCATGGAGATGAAAAGGTCAGGGGGGTTATGTTGAGTTGCACATCTTGATGCTTGACGTTGCACCTAAGCACATTCTCTATGGTTGTCTTTTTTCATTTCCCAGGCTTTTTGTTTCTCATTCAAGCAGTCAGTACTTTCCTTTATGCTTTCTTCTCGTCCAGCAGAGGCAATGTCGAACGGTCCCAGTTGTTTAGAAGATTAAGTGCACCTACATCTCTTTAGCCCAGGGGTGTCAAACTCATTTTTGTTCAAGGGCCACTTTCAGTTAAATTTGATCTGCAGTGGGCCAGTCCAGTGAAATGATAAGAGAATAATATAGAAATAATGTCAACTCCAAACTTTTCTCTATGTTTTAGAGCGAAAAAAGCAAATTTACATTACGAACAGGTTTACATCAACAAACTATCCTTTCAAAAGATGTGAATAACATGAACAAACTGAAAAAATAAGTGTAATTTTAACAATATTCTGCCTCAGTTTATCATTTATACATGTACATTAGAACTTACAGATCACAGTGGATCTACAAACACACAAAACATTTAGTAACAGGCAGAATATTGTTAAAATTGTGCAGGTTATTCGCATTTTTTTTTTGCAAATTATACTGTTTTAGAGTAAATACATGAAAATATTTACATTTACAAAGAGAGACATTTGGAGTTGTCATTGTTTTTATGTTGTTATGATAGTATTTTACTGGTCTGACCCACTTGAGATTGAATTGGTCTGAATGTGGAACCTGAACTAAAAGGATTATTAATATCTTCAGTGTAATTTTTGCATTTTACAAATTCATCCCAGGGGTTGGACTGGACCCTTTGGCGGGCCGGATTTGGCCCCCGGGCCACATGTTTGACACCTGTGCTTTAGCCTCTCTTAATACAGCGTATGACTTTCATCACTTTTTTTTTTTTCAAATTTGTAAAACTTGAGTGATAGCCTAATTATCACTAATCTATTAGTCTTTCCGTGATTACACACCTGAATAATTTCCCTCACGATGAACAACCTCGAAGATGACTCCATCATAAACACAGTCCACTTGTTTACGTAACAAACCGAAACATCACTCGGGCATTTTCGAAAATTTTCAGAGCAACAAAGATGGCGACCAAGTGAATCTCAGAGATTCGTCAAGAAAATGAGTCAGATCACTACAACGTAAAAAATTATGCAGACCACCAGGGTTGTTTTAAAGAATGAGTATAGTTGGTGGTTGGAGGTAAAGGCCACATTTGGGTTCAGCACTGATAAAGAGACGGTGAAACTGATGCTGCATAGAATTCCCATTCAGGAGTTAGTACTTGATTGCATAACCTTTGTTTTTGATGAATTTTGATGGTCTAATAATTTTTTCCATGACTGGAGGTGTCATATTTTAGGAGATGCCAGTAATCAATGCACTGAATATTTTGTTTTCTGCATTTAATGCAACAACAGCTGGTAGTTTTATATAGAACAGCCACGAAATATTGTTTAATTGTCGACTGTTAAATTGATTGACTATTTTCATTGTCAATTATTAGTACTTTGTACTTATTACCAGTAACTGTACTTTGATTTTTTTATTGAATATTTATTTAGTTTTCTGCACTTAATAATTGCAAACGTTGGCACTTTTATATGCACTGAAAAAAAAAAACATAAAAAAACAACATTATTCCGGCAGCAGGGGCACCGAAAAAATACTGTAAAGTAACGGAAAATAACCGTCTCATAAAAATACGGTAATTTTCCGTAATTGAAATACAGTTTTTTGCCCTAACTTTACATGAGATTTTGCTTTTTTGTGACTTTTTAGTGTTTAATAAAGAATATTTACCTGTATTAAAACAATTAAATTACATATATATATTATTTTTAATTAGACTAAGTTGTACAATCCACTGATAAAAACTGTATTTTGACAGTTTATCAGTGCTTATAATGTTATACATTCACAAAAATACATTTATTCAACATTTTTGGTGTGAATACCTCCCGTAATTACACAAGATATTTGACAATTAACAAACAAGTCTTGTTAAACTTATAGAACAAATACTTCTTTTACAGTTAATTTTCACTGACAACTTTAAATTAACAGTTTAATCTCATAAATAGAAAAGAAATATTTGTGAAATTGCAATACATTTGCAAATGTATTTTAACTGTATTTTTCTGTAAAAAAAGAAAAAAAATTCTTTTAAAAAATGGAAATTTTTTTGGTTATTCACAGTTACAGTTTTTTCGTGTTATTTTACATTTGACGTGTAAAATCACAGCCTATTTTTTGTCATTTCATTGATATTTTCCTGTATCTTAAAAATACAGGAAAAATCTGTAAAATATTCTGTTAAATTACAGATTTTTTTTTACAGTGTACAGTTTGCATGAATAATTGATTAGTTGTGGACCATTAAATTGATAAACTCTTTTCTGTCTGTTTTAGTCACATAATACACACAGGAGTTTGTACTTAATTGCGCAACAATTGTTTTTGATGACTTTTGATGGTCTAATAATTTTTTCAACAACTGTATATTTTGAGGTTTCTGCTTCATTATCACTTTTCATCTCTTCGATTCTCTCTTCTTTTCACTCCTGCACTCTTTAGCCAATTCATCAAAGTTGGCCTTCTTCCTGTACATGGAAGAAAAAGGCCTTACACCTCTTCAAACGTTCAATACAGAAAGCGGGGCTTTATAGTGGCCAGCTGCCAAAAACAGGCACTATTTTGTTTTTCTTTTTAAGCTGGGTTATAATTCCTCCGACACTTTGGTCAGAGTGCAGTTTCTACAGCTGGTTAAACACAGCTTGGGGTAAGCCCAGACAACGTGCCATTTACATGGAGCCCCTGACTTCTGACCCCTGTGGACATCCGCCTTTACCACCGGCCTCTAGCTGCTTTAATTAACTTGAAAGCAGAAAAGAGACCGCCTCGAAGAAAAATCCAAGGCATCTCACTTATCAATAGATTCACATGACCCTAGATTAAAAGATTTGTTCCTGAATAAGCATTTGTTTTGTGTTTGACATCTAAGATTTCTGCCTTAATACAGTCATTTAACTTTTTTTTTTTTTTTTTTTTTTTTTTTTTTACTTTGCTAGAGAATCACTGAACAATTTAACTCTTTTTTTTGGTCCCATTGTGTCACTTATCTGAATCAGTGTATCCTTAACCCATCAAGTAAAATACCTGTTGATCCAATAATCCTATCAATCCATGTAAATAATTGGTGTAAAATACAGTTTGTCATCTTTGCATGGTCATCACATGTGACGTTCAGTGGCTCCGTAGTTACCGTGGAAACACCAGTCGCTTTTTTATTGACCCTCAAAGTGTGCGATTATAACTTGCGCTTAAAAATTTAGCTAATGGGAAAACAACAATTTCGCTAAAACTCTCCTTTTTTGATTAAAAGAGGTCGTGTTTTTTCGGCATAGCGCAAATGGTATATCACGCAAAACTCCAAAGGAAAGACCTTTTTCTGCAACTAGAGTCATGTGAATAAAAAAAACAAAAAAACAAAAAAAACAGATGTTGGCGGACGTTACAACAAGCAAAGAAGAAGAGTTTTAAAAGAAACATGGCACGGTATGTGTGGACACACCAGGAAACCCAATCATTTTTTAAATTTCAGATTGGATAGAGGGGTGATATGTAATAATAATAATAATAATAATAATAATGATGAATATATCTGTAAATCAACATGATATTTACGTTCGTCGTCATGTTTATGGCATGACTTCTCGTGTCATCTTGCGATAATAAATAAACAAATCATCGCGTTTGTGTCTTAATGGAAAAAACGACTTTACGCACTTATGTTTCTTTGACTTTTAGAAAAGTTTTGCGCAGATGTCCAATGGAAAAGCGACTACTGTCATCTTCTACAACATTGATTCGCCAGTAAAACCCATGGAGTTGGATCAATGACAGTGGATGGACACACTCCGTTTATGTTCAGTTAATGATATATTTTACTGAAAAAGTCACTTGATCTTCAGTTTTCTCTGCTTTTGTTATAAAAACCTTAAACTTTAATCTGAGTTTTTATGAACACCTACATGATCAGTGAATTAACCCATATGGACCCAGTGTGACTTTTATGGCAGTTCCCAAATGAATTTTTCTCTCTATTTAACCTTTCCTAAGTGATTTATCACCATTTATTATAATATTATCCTCTGAATTTTGCCTTTTTTTCCAGCGAAAATCACCTATTTTCATATGTTTAATTGACTGATTATGAAGATGTTCATAAAAGCTCAGAGTAAAGTCAAAGGTTATTGTATCAAAACAGAAAAAAACTTAGGAAAAGGTGACTTTTTCAGCAAAATATAGCATTAACTGAACATAAACCCAGTGTGTCCATCCACTGTCATTGATCCAACTGTATGGGTTTTACTGGTGAATCAATGTTGTAGAAGATGACGGTGTTTCCACGGTAACTACGGAGCCTCTGAACGTCCAAATGAGTCATATCTGATGACCATGAAAAGATGACAAACTGTATTTTACACCAATTATTTACATGTATTAGTAGGATTAGTGGATCAACAGTTTAGATGAGTAGATGCTTTTGGTCGACAGTGGATGTTTGGGTGTTTTTGGGTTAAATATAGAAAAAAAAAAATGATTTTCACTTGAAAACACAAAATACAGAGGATAATATTATAGTAAATGATGGTAAATCACTTAAAAAAAAGGTGAAATATAGAGGGAAAAAATCATTTGAGAACTGGGTCTTTATGGGTTAAAAGCTGTGTTTTTTTTTTTTGTTTTGTTTTACATTCAGGGATTTCTCAGATACTTTCTCAGATTATCTTGAATAACCACTCCAGTTTTACCATGACAGCATTACATCTCCAGCTATTATTTTATAATTTGTTCAAGCTGTCCACCGTGGACTCTATCGGTAAAGTTTTGTCCAATGGAAAACTGACCACTGTCATCTTCTACAACATTGATTCACCAGTAAAACCCATGGAGTTGGATCAATGACTGTGGATGGAGACACTCAGTTTATGTTCAGTTAATGATATATTTTACTGAAAAAGTCACTTCAGTTTTCTCTGTTTTTGTTATAAAAACCTTCAATTTTAATCCGAGTTTTTATGAACACCTACATGATCAGTGAATTAAATACAGAAAAATTCTTTATTTTCACTTGAAAATGCAAAATACGGAGGATAATATTGTAGTAAATGATGATAAATCACTTAAAAAAGGTGAAATATAGAGGAAAAAAATCATTTGAGAACTGCCACAAAACTAACACTGGGTCTTTATGGGTTAAAAGCTGTGTTTTTTTTTGTTTTGTTTTACATTCAGGGATTTCTCAGATACTTTTTCAGATTATCTTGAATAATCACTCCAGTTTTACCATGACAGCATTACATCTCCAGCTATTATTTTATAATTTGTTCAAGCTGTCCACCGTGGACTCTAAAAAGTCTCTTAACTTCATTTGTCCAACTCTGACAGATAAGATGTCCATTAGCAAAGGCGAGGTTAGGACATGTTTGATATCTGGTTGGTTCAAACGGCACAAACAGGCATGCCAAACCAGCATGTAACGGCAATATTTTGCTGAAAAGTGACCTGAGGGCTTTTAAGTGAAAAATTAAGAAAAAAACACAGCAAATACACGGCTCTACAAAGGTAATACTGTTCTCTCACTGATGCTGCCAAGTTTGGTTCCCCATATTAAGATGGAAGATAAGAGCTGAGGGCTGGCGGCAGTGTGTGTGTGTGTGTGTGTGTGTGTGTGTGTGTGTGTGTGTGTGTGTGTGTTGGGTCAGACAGACAGGAGGGATACTTGGCTGTACTGACCTAACCGACTAAACTATTTGGCCTTAAGCCCTCTGCAGCCTTGGATGTGCCAGCTTGTACAAGAATGGAGAAAAAAGACCCTTATCAGTGACCCCAGTCCTGTCCAGTGTTGGCTTATATGGGCACACACCAGAGCTTTGAATCATTTGTTCCAGACATGCACCAAAACCACTTTAACCCATAAAGACCCAAACATCCGCCGTCGAACAAAAGCATCTACCGATCTAAACTCTTTAATACCTGTCAATCCATTAATCCTATCAATACGTGTAAATAATCGGTGTAAAATACAGTTTGTCATCTTTTCATGGTCATCAGATTTGACCCATTTGGACGTCCAGAGGCTCCGTAGTTACCGTGGAAACACAGTCATCTTCTATAATATTGATTCGCTAGTAAAACCCATGGAGTTGGATCAATGACAGTGGATGGACACACTTGGTTTATGTTCAGTTAATGATATATTTTAGGCAAGGCAAATTTATTTATATAGCACCATTAATATAAAAATATATATCATATAAAAATTCCTTTGTCATGGAAAAAAAAATCAAAATATTACCATGTGTATTTTTCTCATTTCTTGTCAAAATATTTCATCACACTTAAAATAAGACATAATCATCTAAAGAGTAACTTTTTAGTGAGATATAAAAACTTGTTTTCAGACAATAGATCTGGACAATCTTATTTTAAGAAATCTTACCTAGATAATTTTCACTTGTTCCATTGGCAATTTTTTTTTTTTTTTTTTGCTTAATTCAAGATTAATGTTGTTTTTTTGTTTTGTTTTGTTTTTTTTGCTTAATGCACGTAAGCATCCAAAATCAACAGAAAATGGTTATAGTTTGGTTATAACAAAAGTTATTTTTTTGTTTTTGTTTATTTCAAGAAATCTTACCAAGATAATTTTCCATTGGCAGATTTTTTTTGCTTGAATTAAGAAAAAAAAATAAAATAAAATTTTTTTTTGAATTTAGCAAAAAAATCTGCCAATGGAACAAGTGAAAATTATCTTGGTAAGATTTCTTGAAATAAGATTTTCAAGATCTATTGTCTAAAAATGAGTTCTTATATCTCACTGAAAAGTTACTCTTTAGGTGATTATGTCTTATTTTAAGTGTGATGAGATATTTGGACTAGAAATGAGAAAAATACACTTGGTAAGATTTGGATTTTTGCAGTGAAGACAATTCAAAGTGCTTTACAAAGGCATAACATTACATTAAAATCATAGAGAATAGAACATTAACAAAAGGACAGTGCAGAAAAGACAAAAAAAAAAAAAAATAAGGAAATTAAAACAGGAATGAGAGACAGTTAAAACAAAGGCTAAAAAGTCTGGACTAAAATTAAGTATTTAATGTTACATCAATCAAAATAGTTAAAATTGTGAGTTGCAGTGCAGGTATTAGAACTGAAAAAAAAAAAAAAAAAAAACTCATCAAAGGCTGCTGTAAACAAATGAGTCTTTAACCTTGATTGGACTTGGATCAATGACAGTGGATGGAGACACTTGGTTTATGTTCAATTAATGACATATTTTAGGCAAGGCAAATTTATTTATATAGCACCATTAATATACATATTAATATAAAATATATATATCATATAAAAATTCCTTTGTCATGGAAAAAAAAATCAAAATATTACCATGTGTATTTTTCTCATTTCTAGTCAAAATATCTCATCACACTTAAAATAAGACATAATCATCTAAAGAGTAACTTTTTAGTGAGATATAAAAACTTGTTTTCAGACAATAGATCTGGACAATCTTATTTTAAGAAATCTTACCTAGATAATTTTCACTTGTTCCATTGGCAATTTTTTTTTTTTTTTTTTGCTTAATGCACGTAAGCATCCAAAATCAACAGAAAATGGTTACAGTTTGGTTATAACAACAGTTATTTTTTTGTTTTTGTTTATTTCAAGAAATCTTACCAAGATAATTTTCCATTGGCAGATTTTTTTTGCTTGAATTAAGAAAAAAAAAAAAAAAAAATGTTGAATTTAGCAAAAAAAATCTGCCAATGGAACAAGTGAAAATTATCTTGGTAAGATTTCTTGAAATAAGATTTTCAAGATCTATTGTCTAAAAATAAGTTCTTATATCTCACTGAAAAGTTACTCTTTAGGTGATTATGTCTTATTTTAAGTGTGATGAGATATTTGGACTAGAAATGAGAAAAATACACTTGGTAAGATTTGGATTTTTGCAGTGAAGACAATTCAAAGTGCTTTACAAAGGCATAACATTACATTAAAATCACAGAGAATAGGACATTAAACAAAAGGAAAGTGCAGAAAAGACAAAAAAAAATAAGGAAATTAAAACAGGAATGAGAGACAGTTAAAACAAAGGCTAAAAAGTCTGGACTAAAATTAAGAATTTAATGTTAAATCAATCAAAACAATTAAAACTGTGAGTTGCAGCGCAGGTATTAGAACTGAAAAAAAAAAAAAAAAAAAAACGTTCTCTAATCAAAGGCAGCTGTAAACAAATGAGTCTTTTACCTTGATTGAAAAGAACTGACCTGCAGTTCTATTTAACCGAAAAAGTAATTTTTTTTCCGCAGCTTTCTTTTTTTGATATAATAACCCACAACTTAAATCTGAATGTTTATGAATATCTACATGATCAGTGAATTAAATACAGGAAAATACCTGATTTATACTGATAAAATACAAAATACGGAGGATAATATTATAGTAAATGGTGATAAATCACTCAAGAAAGGTTAGATATACAGAAAATGTACACAAAAGTAGCATTGGGCCTTTATGGGTTAAATATGCAAAAAACAAACAAAAAAACACTTTGGATTCCCATCGTACTGAGCCAGACCCAATCCTGAACTTTACCTTAGTTTCTTCAATCAAACCTGCGACACGTGAAAAGAAAATACACATAAATCAAGACGTTACAAAAATATGCGGCCCTGACCTGTAATAACCCCACTTCTTACAGATGCTACAATTACACTGTTGTCATTAGGAAGTCATTATATGCTCCTCTGTCTCGGTCGGCTGGAGTCGCACCGAGACCTTTAACCCCTTGTGAAACCTACAGCAGCGCCGGCCTGAAAACCCAGTGGACTGTCAACTAGTCTTTCCTGGCAGGACTTAGACATTTTTCCAAGACAACTCAGAGTTCAGTAAGGATGGAGGCTGTGTATGAATGCCCACTTTTGTCGACTCCAACAGTTTTTATCATGTTCTGTGTATTTTTTTTGGCATAAATATAAGTGCGTATAATGTAACTAACTTCCTCAAGTATCTATTCTTGGTAAAACAGTAGCCGCTTTTCCATTGACCCTCAAACTGCGCAAATATAACTTGTGCATAAAACTTTACCTAATGGAAAAAACGACAATTTTGCCAGTAGTCTAATTTTTCGATTAAAATTTTTTGCGCTGGCAGGAGGTGGTTTTTTGGGTGTAGCACAAATGGTATATCAAGCAAAACTGCAATGGAAAGACCTTTTTTCGCAACTAGAGTCAGGTGAATTTAAAAAAAATAGGACCAATGGCCTAGTAGCTTACTGTCACTTCCAAAGTCACACCAAATCCAGAATCAGAGCCGGATCCAAATAATTTCACTAACTTTTGTTGACATCATCATAAAGAAGCTGTATACCAAGTTTGAAGTCAATTGAAATTGTAGTTTCGGAGAAGAAGACGATTGAAAGTTTTGTAACAGACGACGACAAACGACGACAGACGCCGCCGCCGCCGGAGGCCACATGACGACAATAGTTTACAGCCTATCGGCCGGTAAGCTAAAAACAGATGTCGACGTACATTACAACAAGCGAAGAAGAAGCAGAAACATGTTGTGGTATGTGTGGACACACCAGGAAACCCAATCATTTTTTAAATTTAGTACGAGATAGAGGGGTAATATATAATAATAACGAATATATTTGTAAATCCACACCATATTTACATTCGTTGCCATGTTTTTGGAATGACCTCTCATGTCATCTCGCAATAATAAATAAACAAATCATCACATTTGGGATTTAATCCAGTCCAACTTTATTTGTAAAGCACTTTAAAACAACCGCAGTGGGCCAAAGTGCTGTACAGAAGAATAATTAAAATCAAAATAGATGAATAAAATACAGAATAGATTTAAAGACATAGAACTGTACTAAAAAGAAAACAGTGCTATACAGCAGAATGAATAAAACCCAAATAAAAGAATAAAATACAAGAATTGATAAAAAAAAAAAAAAAAACATAAAAAGCCATAGAATTTAAAACAACAAAATAAATAAATAAAATAAATAGATAAATAAGAACAATAAACCGGTACCAAATAAAACAATAGAATAAAAATAATACCTTAAAACATCTCAAATGGTTTCAAAAGCCAAGGAGAAAAGATGGCCAACCCCCCCACCACCACCACCACCACCCCCACTGCCATATTAGTTTATAAACTCAAAACAGAAAGTAACTGATACAAATACATTATTATAAATATTAAATTATTGAACTCATAGTTGTTTTGTGACTGCCTCCGCCACTACCGCCGCCACAATAATACTAGCAAATTAGGCTACTGGTATTATTATTATTATTATTATTATTATTATTATTATATTTTTGTATTATTACAACAGTTATTATTTTCCCCCTTACCCCCCCCCCCCCTCTCACTTTCATTCACACACACCCCTTCCCCTTTTCCCTATTGCCCCTAACCAAGCTATATTGTTTAGTTGCTATTTACATTTATGATCCTTTTCATTGTAATATGATGTTGTCATTGTTGTTTGTCAATACTCTGTCGCTGTTGTTGTTGTTTTTGGTTTGTTTGTTACCTCCGCCAAGGAGGTTATGTTTTTGCCAGGGTTTGTTTGTTTGTCTGTCTGTCTGTTTGTCTGTCCGTTAGTGTGCAACATAACTCAAAAAGTTATGGACAGATTATGGACAGATTTTGATGAAATTTTCAGGGTTTGTTGGAAATGGGATAAGGGAGAAATGATTAAATTTTGGTGGTGATCGGGGGTGGGGGGGCCCACGGGAGGGCCCATTTCCAACAAACCCTGAAAATTTCATCAAAATCTGTCCATAACTTTTTGAGTTATGTTGCACACTAACGGACAGACAAACAGACAGACAAACAAACAAACAAACAAACCCTGGCAAAAACATAACCTCCTTGGCGTGGGGGGGCCCATGGGGGGGGCCACTGATCAGCCTTGGCGGAGGTCTGCGCTCTCCGAGTGCTTCTAGTTTGTTTATTGGATTTTCCCTTTATGTGTCGTTGTTGTTTTTCTGTCCACATTCCGTGCGTTTCCATGACAACTTTTATTCCTGGTTTAATCTGAATAAACGTTAGATCCTATTTCAGATGCCCATGTAAACACCTTATTCCAGTTGAAAAAGAAAAGTTCGTATTAAATTTAAATCCGAATAAAGTCACTGGTTTAATCCCCTTTTAATTACGAACTAAATTCTTCCTTGGACGTGTAAACCCTTAATTCCATTTGGACTTTATTCCTGCCATTCTGCACATGCTCGTTGTCTTGTCCTGTCGCGGTGACGCACACATTCTGCGCTGGCGGAAGAATATGCAATGCAGTCTAGTCTTACCAAACTGTTCCAGTGGGCTATTCTGATGGGATCTACCAGCCTGGAAAACCCTGAAGGAAGAGTTCATCACCTGTTTTTTTATTCATTCATTTGTCATGCACTAATGAGTTTGATAAGTGGGCAAATCAGTTTGCACTGCAGTGCACCGACTGCCTTGTTCTCGCAGCCCTTCCGTTAGCTTAGCTTAGCCTAGCTTAGCATAATCGCTTCATTCCTATTGTCAGACGTAGCCAGGCTTTTATAGGTGATCCGTAGTATTTTATGAGTGATTTTGTAAAATTCAATTCTCCCTAATCACTACTTTAGTCCAGTGGGGTCAATATGATCACAAATTGAGGCTCAAATCATGGTCATGTGACTTACTGCAGTGATAAAATCTGGGGAAATAAAAACTAATGCAAAGCTAAAACGGTAAAGCTAAGCTAATTTAGCGCATGCATCCCTTCCGACAAAAAGATTTTCCAACTTCTGTCAACACAACAGTCCCAAGATTGTATGAGTGCAATAAATCGCGGATCTAAAGAAATAATTAGGGAGAATCGGATTTCAGAAAATCACTTACAAAAGACAAACAATCAGCTTTAAAAAACTGGCTACGTGTGACCATGGGAATGCAGTGACTATGCTAAGCTAAGCTAACAGAAGGGCTGCAAGAGCAAGGCAACGTTAGCACTGCAGCACAAACCCTTTAGCTCACTTATCTACCTCATTAATACCTCATGTAAACCTTTATTCGGGTTTAACATTTCCATGTAAACAGAAGAGAAAATACTTTAGTTCCGAATAAATTTCTTCTGGAAAAATAAATCGGATTTAAAAAACATCATGTAACCGTACCCATTGTCTTGTTAACTATCACTAATTTTTAAAAAAAAGGAGAAAAGACAGGTTTTAAGAAGGGATTTAAAAACAGACAGATTTAACGGAAAAACCGACATTACGCACTTTTGTTTTTTCGACATTCAATAAATATCGGTTAAGTTTTGCGCAGATGTCCAATTTAAAAGCGACTAGTGATGACACCTCAAGTGAAAGTAGATTAGAGATCATTTGTACACAAGCTGTCTCTGTATTTCAGTGCGAGCTTTCCACTGTATACATTATCATACATTAAGAGGACGGTAGTGTATAAGACCACCGGCAGAGAAGAAACTGGTCCGCCTCAGTGAGAAACACTCAACCCCGCTCCCTAACATGAATCCTGGATGAAACACAAGAATGTGTTCCGCTTACCGCTCAGCCCCTTTTACCCCAGACCAGACCTCACTTTACCTGTCACATATAAAGCTCCCGTTGTGTGTGCATGTGTCTCTGTGTGTAGGCCTGTGTTCGAAGGCTATAGAACGAAGAAAAAAACCTTTATAACAGCAACATTTCGGCTGAAATCAAATGAATATCATCCAAATCCGGGAGCTGCTGCACATTAGTCCTTTTTTCCACAGAATATTTGGGCTCAGCAGAAATTCCTTTAAAAGCATCAGAAATGACTGAAAAGGAAAAGCCAATACGAAGCACTCTATCCAGGAAAAACATGGAAATAAAAATGATGGATAAACATTTACGTCCATCCTGTGGAAGAAGAGCATGTTGTTTGGATATGATGGTTGATTGTCCAAAATATAACAACTATAATAATAATAATAATAATAATAATGATAATAATAATAATAATAATAATAATAATAATAATATAGAACTGCATGGATTAATGAAGTGATTTTTGGCTGAAAAGGCAAAAAAAATCTTGGTTTCTGTCGTTTTCTGTGGTTGTAAACTGAATTTCTATGGGGAAAAAAAAACAAGACATTCAAGCAAATTATGCTAGTTTACAGGAAACATTTCGTAAACCAAATGTTGTTTTAATTAATTGGAAATCAAATTGGTTTCATTACATTAGCTATAGTGGGAAGTTTATTCAACCTAGTTTTGCAGAAATGATGCAGAAAAAACTGAGATTACCATGAGGTTTCACAGAAATCTAGCAGGTGGGAAACAGAGTAAATCACCATGTACTGATATCCAAACCAATCCAATCCAACTTTATTTGTAAAACACTTTAAAACAACCACAGTGGACCAAAGTACTGTACAGAAAAATAAATTAAAAAAAAACCCAAAATAACAGAGTAAAATGCAAGAATAGATTAAAAGACAGAACAATTGTAAAAATAAAATTAAAAATTAAAAAAAAATGTAAAATACAGAAGAATAGATAAAACCAAAATGAAAGAATAAAATACAAGAATAGATTAAATATCATCCTGATACATTGATTCTGATCCTTTTATATATGGAAACACAATCATCAATAGCAGTTTCCTTAAACTGGTTTGAAGCAAAAACATATAGGCTAATTAAGCTGCGTATGACTTTCGTCACCAATTTTTCATCAAATCTGTAAAACCCCAGTCATAGCGTAAGTATCACGAATCTGTAAGTCTTTCTGTGATTATGCATCTGAATCTCTTCACTCATGGTAAACAATTTCAAAGTATACTCCACCATAAACAGTCCATTTCTTTACAAACAGAGCCGGTAGGTAACTCAGACATTTTCGGAGATTCGTCGTGACATGCATTGCCCGACTGTTTGTAAACACATACAGTATTTATGGTGGAGCACACTTCGAAATTGTTCATGTCGGGACTCGGGTTTTTAATACAGCTTTAATGTTGTAAACCAGTGGTTCCCAACTTTTTTTTGGCTCGTGACCCCATTTTTAACATCACAAATTTCTGGCAACCCCAGACAATCAAAACAGAGACTTTTTTTTTTTTTTTTGCGAGAATTAGTTTGTTTTGGATCATGTAATAGTTTGCTATACTATGTTGCAAATAAACATTAATTTTAGACGACATTTAGTCTATATAATGTATATTATTATGGAAGGAGGCAGAAAAGCCAGGTGTACATTACTGCACAAAGTGAGAATTTGATTTTCTTTGGTCAGGATATGTACAGTCAGTCCAGCTTGGATTTACAAGGCTGACAATTAATACTGAACAAACAAGAACTCAAACTATGAATTATGAAAGTGCTGCAGCATCTGAAACTGACCACAATGAACATTTGAAAGATAAATAGAACCACAGTGCTTCAGTTTCAGCTTCACAGTTTGCCATGTCTTTTATGGATTGGGATTGTCTCTGTCAACTCACCATATATTTCGTTTATTACTAAGTTTTTATTTTTATCAATTACTAGAAATTTCAAGCGACCCCATTTGAATTCCAGACAATGACACCAAGGTTGAAAAACACTGCTGGAGACTTTGCTACACGACTATTTTTTTTCATTCTATATCAGAATATTTGGAAAAAATATATGGGAATATCTGGAAAAAACAAACAGCCAATCATGACTTAAATGTTCTCTACAGGATTTATTCAAAAACGGTGTTTCTGTGTTGTCTGTCTGCATTTAATATTTAACAAATAATGACAAATACCACCTCAAGTTTGCAAATAAACTTTTTTGAGTTTTCTCTAAATGCTTTCTTATGTGTGTTTTAAAATGTATTTATGGAATCACACCTTATGATTCATTATGAATTCCATGTGACTGGATAAGGAAAGAAAAAACACTCCAAAAGCAGGAACTACTCCGTGTATTTCCTCAGTGCAGCGTGGTGTCAGTTTCACAGGATTTAGCAACTGAGATGAAACAAAGTCAAAACATAGATTAAGATTTGACTGGATGTGCCCACGTCACTTTAGTTTAAATCTTAGTCGTTTTTAAGGAGAACAGAGGAGGTTGGAGTATCAAGCTAATGTTTGTTAGTATTTAAGCTTAGTGCATCCTGGAAGTCATGGACTGATGACATTAACTGAATTACATCAGACTCCAACGACCTCATCGACTGTGATTTCTAAAGACCAAATCTGTAGACGCAAACAGAATCTGTAACAAGGCTAAAAATCTCTGCAACAATAAATCCTGGCTCTTCTCATGTGGCAGTCTTGCTCGGTGGTTTCGGTTCTACAGCTGGCATCAATAAAAATCAGACACTATGCACTACCTCATTTCGTTGTGGTGGGTACAGCGCATCATTTCTTGGAGCGGGGTTTGACACAATGAAGAAGGATAAGTCTTAAGATTAAGCAACAACATGAAGAGGTGTGTCTCTATTAGTATTAATTCCAAGGGGAAAGCTAATGTACTGAGAAGAAATAAAATGAGTCAGAAGAAGAAGCTCTTTTTTTTTTTTTTTAACCCTTTATCGGGCACTCATAGAAATACTCTGAAAGTCAAAATTTCAACCTTAGTGTGTTATCGGACGACATAACAAGACTTTATTACTCTTGTGAAATTTTCAAAATCTTTTATTATGTAGAAAATCAAGGTCAATGAAGTTACCATATTTGGTTCATTACCCATAAGTGGCAAAAAATAAAAATAAGAATCCAAGATGTAAAAATATTTAAAAAAAAAAACAAAAAAAAAACAAAAACGACATAAACAACAACATAAGTGCTGATACACATTCTGTCAAAATACACATTATCCCTTGGTCAAAATGTTTTATTGTCATGTAGAAAATGAAGGTCAATGAAGTTACTATATTTGGTTCATTAGCCATAAATGGCCAAAAAACAAAAAAAAAAAATCCAAGAATTTTATATGAAAAAAAAAAAATCCAAAACTAGAAGCACTCGGAGAGTGCAGACCTCCGCCAAGGCAGATCAGTGTCCCGGATTTGGATGAAAATTTCAGGAAATGTTGATACTGGCACAAGGAAGAAATTATTAAATTTTGGAGGCGATCGGGGGTGGTGGTGGTGGTGGTGGGGGGGGGGGGGCACTGATCTATCTGCCTTGGCGGAGGTCTGCGCTGTCTTTTCTAGAAAACCACTCGTAGAGCACAGACCTCCGCCATGGCAGTCCCCCCCCCAATACCACCAAAATTTAATCATTTGTTCCTTGTGCCAGTATCAACATTTT
The DNA here is from genome assembly GCF_902148855.1 of Sphaeramia orbicularis. Taxonomy (NCBI): domain Eukaryota; kingdom Metazoa; phylum Chordata; class Actinopteri; order Kurtiformes; family Apogonidae; genus Sphaeramia; species Sphaeramia orbicularis. Next base: position 32,381,574 of record NC_043976.1, read on the forward strand.
CTGAAATGTTCATCCAAATCCGTCCATAACTTTTTGAGTTATCTTGCACACAAAAGGACAAACAGACAGACACACAAACCAACGCCGACAAAAACATAACCTCCTTGGCGGAGGTAACAAAAACATAAGTGCTGATACACATTCTGTCAACATACACCCTATTCCTTTGTCAAAATGTTTTATTGTCATGTAGAAAATTAAGGTCAATGAAGTTACTATATTTGGCTCATTACCCATAAATGACCAAAATAAAAAATCCAAGAACTTTATATATATATATATATATATATATATATATATATATATATATATATATATATATAAAATCCAAGAAAAACACATGTAAGGTGAAAGGAACATGCATTTTAGAACATTAAACCAACATAAGTGCTGATCCAGACCCCTGTCCACATCCACATTCTCCCTTTGAACATCATTCCTTACATTAGTACCATAACTTCATGGTGCCTAACAAAGCAGGTACACTCACTGTTCATGCAGAGGTGGACCTTACAGACCCTGTAGACCACATTAGACCTGAGATTGTTGACTCACTGTCCTCACTGGAATCTGTGTAACTGTCACTGTTTTGTAATGTATGCAGAAATTGCCCAATAAAGGGGTAAAGACCTAGAACTACTTTTGTTGTGACTTCCAAATGAATGTTCCACTACATCTAACTTTTCCAGTCTGTGGATACATAGCATTGATTTGTTGGTAGTTTTTATAGTCTTAAATGTGCTCTGGTATGTGCTATTGAGAGTTTGAACTATCAGTACTACCTAAAACTTCTTTAACCCATAAAGACCCAAACATTCACCGACGACCAAAACCATCAACTGATCTAAACTGTTTATTCCCTGTTGATCCACTAATCCTATCAACACATGTAAAGAATTGGTGTAAAATACAGTTTGTCATCTTTTCATGGTCATCAGATTTGACCCATTTGGACGTTCAGAGGCTTTGTGATTACCATGGAAACACCGTCATCTTCTACAACATTGATTCAACAGTAAAACCCATGGAGTTGGATCAATGACAGTGAATGGAGACACTTGTTTTTATGTGCAGTTATTGTTATGATTGCAGAAAAAGTCACTTTTTCTTCAGTTTTCTCTGTTTTTGATACAATAACCCTCAACTTTAATCTCAGCTTTAACCCTTTCATGCATGATGTCTACATTTGTGGACACATAGTTTAAAGTCACTTTCCAAAGGGATATAAAGGCAATATTCTCCAAACCACATAGGGGCAGTGTCTATAGACCCTAAGAAATACAGTGGAAAAAAAAGTATCATCTTAGTTTTATAATTTGGACTGCTCTGTGATCTCATAAAGTTAACCTCCTAAGACCCAGTTATGGGTTTTGAGTTACTCAGCGTTAAAAAAATGTTCACCTCAAAGGACATTCCATGAAAATTTTCAAAAATGCATCTGAAAAAACAGTTGCATATGATGTTTCCAGTCCAATATAGGCAATTATTTGATTAAAAAATTGCTAAAAATTGTATTTTCCTGGATCTCAGGAGCTCAAAAATCTTCTTAATAAAACCCTATTTAAAAATAATAATAATAATAATTCAAAATGCATTTCAACTTTAGCCTAATTTTGAGTAATAAAATCAATCCCAAAAAAAAAATCTTGATCCTTTTTTCAGAATTCATGCATGAAAGGGTTAATGAACATCTACATGAAATATAGGAAAATACCAGATGTACGCTGAAAAAACACAAAACACAGATGATTATGATTATGTTGTAATAAAATATGATAAATCGTTTAAGAAAAGTTAAATATAGAGAACAAAATAGTTTGGAAGTGACACAAATGTAACACTGGGTCTTTATGGGTTAGTCTCTCTTTATTGGAAAAGTAAGATATAACAAACAAAACAACACAATCAAAGCCATAATGAAAAAGTCTTTGTTGTGTGTGTTTTTTTGGGGGAGATTTCTGGAAAATGTGACATCTAAACAAAACCACAGAGATTAGCGCTGCTCAGTCTGCAACCAATGCCACTTAGTATTAAGTCTCCATCTCCAGCTTATCCTTCCCTCCCAGAGGAATCGTGTATTATTTATACAAGTTTGGCTACTGTGGAATTTCCTCCCAAACATTTAAGGTTTAAGATTCGTTTCCTTTTGCCTAGTGAGCTAATTGCATTTTAGTGTATTTATTTTCTTTTTCCACTCTGGGTACTAATCACTTGTGTCTACATAGTCAGACTGCAGAACAATGCTGAAGTGGCCTTTTCTCTGCAGACCTCTACATAGGGGTAACTGAGGACATGGACACAGTTTGGTTGAGTCATTCTTGGCGCTGAGAATTTGTAGAGCACTCTCCGTAAGCCAAAAACATAATATGTCATGGAAAATTGAATTTGGATGTGATTGAGGGCAGTGTTTTTTGGTAATGTCAAATTAATGCAGGCAAGATTTTCTTTTCCTCTCCAGATTTTAACGATTCTAAGTTGTTTGGTTCTCAGCAGCTGCGTCAGGGATACTCTTGTTTATATAGCAACCATCAAGAGTGCATGTAGAGCACACTTATTCATCGTCAACACTCATAAATGCAGAATGCAACAACAAAAACAGAGCGTTGGGGAAACTTTTTGAATACAGTTTTATCACGGAAGGACCTCTTATCTTGCAAAGACTGATTATTTCCGCATATTATTTGTGTATATTTTTCTTTTTCGGCTTTTACACTGATAAACACGGTCGAAAAGAGTCTTTTGATAGCTCTGAAAGTGGGGTGTTAGCTTTATATAAATGTGAATCCAAATACCTGTGGAGATATGTTTGGCTGTCATCCAATTCTAAGGATGACATGGCATGAAACACCTTATTCACATTCCCATAAACCATCTGCTTCATCTCACAAGCAGTCGTTAAAAGGCTGTAAAAGCTGTTTCCATTTTATGGGACAGTCAGCTGTGCTCGGTTGTGTTGATGTCCTGTTGCAGGGCTATTAGTGCTTGAAAAGTCCTGCTGGATATTGTTGAAAATACCCTTGGAGTTTCTGAGGACTCCTGGAGTCGGCTGTCTGTGTTTAATTAACTATTTATATTATACATTTTAGATATATAAACTCAATTCTAAAAGTTGTGGTGGTTAATAAAATGTACATATATCTCACACCCATATTTATTTATTTATTTATTTAACCTTTATTTAACCAGGAAAACATCATTGAGATTAAGAATCTCTTTTTCAAGAGTGTCCTGGCCAAGACGGGCAGCAGTACATTAAATAGTTACAGACCATAACAGAAAACAGAAATTTCACTTGAAAAATTAGTGCAATTTTAACAATATTATGGCTCGACTTATGATTTATACATGTACATTTACACACAATGTTACATAAACATTTGGTAACAGGCAGAATATTGTTAAAATTTTGGAGTTTGGAACTAAAATTTGAACAATTTCAACAATATTCCATCTCTTATTATTAACACAACTGCAGATCACAGTGGATCCATTCATGCACAAAACATTTAGTAACAGGCAGAATATTGTTAAAATTGCACATTTCGGGTTGTTCTTCTTTGTTTTTATTTATGTATTTATTTGTATTTTATTGTGAAAGAATAGTTTTGTAAATGTAAATATTTTCACAGTGTAATGTTGTTTTTTTCATTTAAATTTTTTCCACATAATTTTTCACAAAGAAAATTTGTCGTCATTATTTATGGGTTATTGTGCTGTTATTTTTACTGTAGATCACATTGGTCTGTATGTGGAACCTGAACCAAAATTATTTGGACAACCTGGACTGTTCAGGTTAATTTTTGCACTTTCATCCCGCGGGCCGGAATGGAACCTTTGGCGGGCCAGATTTGGCCCCCGGACCACATGTTTGACACCTGTGTTTTAGATGTTTGCTTCTTCCAGCACACCTGATGGTCGTTATCAGGCTTCTGCAGAGCTTGATGATAGGTTTATCATTTGAATCAGATCGTTTGGAAGAGGGATACATCTAAAACATGCAGGATACCGGCCCTCGAGGACCAGGATTGGTGACCCGTGGTGTAGATGATGAGATATTCAATGTCTTTTTTGGGGAAAATTACCCTGAAATTGTAGGTGTTTTCAGGGATCGCTAAACCTCTTTCAATATCTTTACCATACATAAAACGAATACACAAAAAGCGCATAGACAAGTCAAACCTTCCAAAGTTCATTCTGCAAAAAGTGCTCATGAAATGTCGACAAAAGTGTGTCAGGTAAAACATCTGCAGCCAGATATCTCCCTCTCTAAGTCATACAACATCCTCTTAAAAGTATCCAACGAAACCAGATCCTTCAGTTTCATATGTTATTCACAATAGAAAATGGAAAACTTATGAAATATTTACATTAATTTGCAATTTCTTGGCAGTAACATGTCATCAAAAAGTTGGGATGGGGGCAACAAAAGGCTGGAAAACTCAGAGGTATTAAAAAGAAACAGGATAAACATTTTGAAACAAATTAGATGAATTGGAAACAGGTTAATAACATGAAGGGGCATAAAAATGAGCATCTTTGAGGTAGAGTCTCTACAAGGTAAAGATATTGAAAGAGGTTTAGCGATCCCTGAAAACACCTACAATTTCAGAGTAATTTCCCCCAAAAAAGACATTGAATATCTCATCATCTACACCACGGGTCATCAATCCTGGTCCTCGAGGGCCGGTATCCTGCATGTTTTAGATGTATCCCTCTTCCAACACACCTGATTCAAATGATAAACCTATCATCAAGCTCTGCAGAAGCCGGATAATGACCATCAGGTGTGCTGGAAGAAGGAAACATCTAAAACACAGGTGTCAAACATGTGGCCCGGGGGCCAAATCTGGCCCACCAAAGGTTCCATTCTGGCCCCACGGGATGAAAATGCAAAAATTAACCTGAACAGTCAAGGTTGTCCAAATCATTTTGGTTCAGGTTCCACATACAGACCAATGTGATCTACAGTAAAAATAACAACACAATAACCCATAAATAATGGCAATGACAAATTTTATTTGTGAAAAAATATGTGGAAAAAATTTAAATGAAAAAAATAACATTACACTGTGAAAATATTTACATTTACACAACTATTCTTTCACAATAAAATACAAATAAATACATAAATAAAAACAAAGATGAGCAACCCGAAATGTGCAATTTTAACAATATTCTGCCTGTTACCAAATGTTTATAAATCACTGTGTGTAATGTACATGTATAAATATTAAGTCGAGGCATACTATTGTTAAAATTGCACTAATTTTCCAAATGAAATTTGTTTTTCAGGTTTTTCACATCTTTTTTGTAAAATGTAAATATTTTCATAATTTAATTGGGGTTTTTTTTGTACTAAAACAAAACGAAAAACTTGGATTTGTCATTATTTATAGGTTATTAATTCATTATTTTACTGGTCTGGCCCACTTGAGATCAAATTGGGCTGAATATGGCCCCTGAACCAAAATGAGTTTGACACCCCTGATCTAAAATATGCAGGATACCGGCCCTTGAGGACCAGGATTGGTGACCCCTGATCTACACAATCAAAATAATTCTGAGAATCTGGAGAAATATCTGTGTGCAGCACATGATCTTCAGGCCCTCAGTCTGCACTGCATTAAAATCAGAGAAGATTATGTTACAGAAATTATTACATAGACTCAGGAACACAGGTTAAACCTCTATTATGCAAACGTGAGGACATATGTGAACCTGATTTAGAAATGCTGTTGTCTTTTCTGGACCAAAGGTCATTTGAAATAGACTGAGACAAAATGGCTCTGAGATCTGCTGAATTGAAATGGGAGACTGATCTCATCAAATTGCATTGTATGCCACACCAGTTCTTATGGCATTTGGCGTGCTATATGTACGCATTTTCATCCTTTCGTGTGTTATTCAATGCCATGTGATCGCCTGTCAAGTTACGCCAAGATCTCCAGTTCACAAACTTATAATGCACACAGATAACACGCCAATTAAAAGTGGCGTGTATATTTACGCAATTTCACGATATCATGTTGGAAATGGACCACGGACGCTGCATCCTCCAGACTAATGAGGTCCGAGACTATCCAGTTTGTTATCAGTGGCTGCATCTATGATGGTATGGGGATGCATTAGTGCCTATAGCAGGGGTGGGCAATTCTGGTCCTCGAGGGCCAGTATCCTGCATGTTTTAGATGTTTCCGTCTTCCAATACACCTGGTTCACATGATAAGCCTATCATCAAGCTCTGCAGAAGACTGATAATGACCTTCAGGTGTGCTGGAAGAGGGGAACATCTAAAACATGCAGGATACCAGCCCTTGAGGACCAGGATTGCTCACCCCTGGCCTATAGAATGGACAACTTGCACATCTGGAAAGACATCATCAGTGCTGACAGGTTTATACAGGTTTTACGAGGGTCATATGCTCACATCCAGATGAAGGCCTTGCATATTTCAAAAAGACAGTGTAAAAACACCAGGACCTAAACTAGCCTTACTGGAAAAAATCTAAATCTTACCAAGTGTATTTTTCTCATTTCTAGTCAAAATATCTCATCATTTAAAATAAGACATAATCACCTAAAGAGTAACTTTTCACTGAGATATAAGAACCTATTTTTAGACAATAGGCCTTGAAAATCTTATTTCAAGAAATCTTACCAAGATAATTTTCACTTGTTCTATTGAGAGATTTTTTGCTTGAATTAAGCAAAAAAAAAAAAAAAAAGTCTTGAATTAAGAAAAAAAAAAAAAATCTGCCAATGGAACAAGAGAAAATTATCTTGGTAAGATTGCTGTGCGTTTTTATAATGACAATTTTATTTGAATTTGCGATTGGGCTGTTGCACTGATGTTACAAGGGTCTGTAGGAGAGTCCATAATGATGTTGAGTTTTTGTACTGTGTTTTTGAGTGAAGTAAAAAAAAAATCTTGCATTGAGCAAAAAAATGTGCCAATGGAATAAGTAAAAATTATCTTGGTAAAATTTCTTGAAATAAGATTTGCAAGATCCATTGTGCTTAAAGAAGTTCTTAAATCTCACTGAAAAGTTACTCTTTACGTCACAGGTGTCAAACATGTGGCCTGGGGCCCAAAACTGGCCCGCCAAAGGTTCCAATCCGGCCCGTGGGATGAATTTGCGAAGTGCAAGTTAGGGCATCAAACTCAAAAATAATATAATATATAAATAATGACAACACCAATTTTTTTCTCTTTGATTTAGTGCAAAAAACATTAAAATATGAAAATGTTTACGGTAACAAACTATCCTTGAACAATAAAATGTGAATAACCTGAAATGTCTGAAGTAAATGAAGTGCAATTTTAACAATACTCTGCCTGTTACTGAATGTTTTGTGCCTTTGTAGATCGGATCTGTAATGCATATGTATAAATGGCAAATCGATGCAGAATATTGCTAAGATTTTAATTGCATTTCTTAACAAATTTCATTTTTTTCAGGTTATTCACATCCTTTTTGTTTGGATAGTTTGTAAATGTAAATATTGGCATAATTGAATGTTACTTTTTGTGCTAAAACAATTTGGAGTTGTCCTTATTTATTAGCTATCATGCTATTATTTAACTGGTCCAGCCCACTTCAGATTGAATTGGGCTGAATGTGACCCCCGGAAGAAAATGAGTTTGACACCCCTGCTTTAGGTGATTATGTCTTATTTTAAGTCCGAGGAGATATTTTGACTAGAAATGAGAAAAGTACACTTGGTAAGATTTACATTTTTGCACTGCTACATGCTTATTCAAGAAATTTGCATATGTTGTGTTTTACGCCTTACCTAGTGTCCCAACTTTTTGAATTGAGGTTAATGTATGTTGGCGGTCACAAAAACTTCAAAGTAATTTCACTTCTCCTAACTTTAAATGAGCGTCATGTTTACGGTTTTGGAATTTCACCCCCATTTAAGAACAAGCCCCTTTTATACTCATGTTGTACATTAAAGCTACTTCCCAGATACATATTTGCATTTCTCTGACTGACTAGGTGAATCTAGGGTGAATCAAATAGTTCTTTGTTGCAATCCCCTGAAACTATCCCACCTCAGAAATGCTGCAAATCCAGCATTGGCGTTGACTGGCAAAACATGTATTTTTCCAGTAAAAATAATCCAAGTATGTTGTGCTATTCCCTGAAATGTATTAGAAAGCAAACTAGTAGTTAAAAATACATATAAACACAGACAGTACTGTTGTCATTCATGAAAGACACATGGCTGATAATGTTGCACAATAACTGTCATATTTTGCTTTTTATTTGGGTGATTTCATACTTGAAACAGGAGAACTTTTCCCATACAAATCATTCCTGGCGCATCTTCGCGTTTTTTGTCTCCATGTGTGGCTCAGATGGTTCAGATGCTGCAGTAAGGTACTTGCAACACTATATAATTGCTTTGTCCCACTGGGATCAATAAATGGATTTAATATCGACCACAGGCTGTCTGCTTTGGATAAAACACTGTGGAAAAGCTGCATCAGATTGAAGAAATCTGGTAGCTCGCTGATTTTGAGACATTCTTTGTGTGTCAGACTGTCTCCTTCTGCGCACACGGTCCCATGCAGACCTCTTATTCCTATCGGAGCATGGTTATCGCATTCCTAACATACATGACTGCCACATACACAGGTGCTGCCTCATTCCTAGGATATATGAATCTCACATTTCTACTTCAACCTGAAAACCACATTCCCAAGATACAGCTAACTCATCTGCTACTGTGTGGACTTTGTTACGTGGACTTTTCTCAAATTCCGTGGACAGAAACGTTGTTGGAAACCGTATATTTCTACAATCTTCGTGCAGTAGGTTGAGGAGGTTTTGGCCTTTATCATAAAGAGACATTAGATAATATTCTATTGAACTTAACCCTTTCATGCATGAATTATGAGAGTCTTATTCACGATTTTTTTTTCTGAGTGTTTTTATTCCTCTATGCATAAAAAAACAATGTGATTGAATTTTTTTTTTTTTTTTTTTTTTTTTTTTATGAACCTATTTTTCATGGAGTTACAAAAATGTTCATTCAGCTGGACACCATGCATTTAATTCCTGAAGCAAAAAAAAAAATGGATTTACTGACTGAAACTATGAAACAATTTTTTAAAATGCTGCCAATCTGATATTTTCTCACATTTTTAACATACTACAGGGTGGGGAAGCAAAATTTACAATGAACATTTAGTTGTTTTTTCTCAGCAGGCACTTTGTCAATTGTTTTGAAACCAAATATATATTGATGTCATAATCATACCTAACACTATTGTCCATACCTTTACAGAAATTTTTGCCCATATGAGTAATCAGGAAAGCAAACGTCAAAGAGTGTGATTTGCTGAATGCACTCGTCACACCAAAGGAGATTTTGCGATAAATCTGTCATTTCTGTGGTTCAGAACAGCATCGACAGTGAAGATCTTTTCATCTGAAAAGATCGTTACAATGGAGGACTTTTTCTTGAACCATGTTATAATTTTCTTGCACCTTTCCAATCTCTTTCCCTTCATAGCTGTTGTCAACAAGTGTTTTGGTGTTCTTGTGTAAGATTTTAACTTCAAATCATATTTTCCTGCATTTCTAACGGTCTTGTTGTCTACCTCAAGCTCAGTTGCTATTTTTCTCATGGATTTGGTTGGATCCTTTAGGATTTTGGATTTCAGAGCTTTAATAAAAGCTTTGGTACGTTTTTTGTTGCTTCCTCCACTTCCAGACTTTCTCGTAATAGTTTTGCTCATAGTCATTCTCTTCTTTCCATTATAAACAGTCTTTATGGACACTCCAACTATTTTTGAAATCTCCTTTGGTGTGACGAGTGCATTCAGCAAATCACACACTCTTTGACGTTTGCTTTCCTGATTACTCATATGGGCAAAAGTTTCTGAAAAGGTATGGATAATAGTGTTAGGTATGATTATGACATCAGTATATGTTTGGTTTCAAAACAATTGACGTAGTGCCTGCTGAGAAAAAACAACTAAATGTTCATTGTAAATTTTGCTTCCCCACCTTGTATAATACTAGCTATTACTCACCCAGATTATATGCAACAAAAAAAACAACTTTTTGTTTAAAAAAAATTACAGTCTAATAACAATTAGCAATTTATTTACACTCAAATATGTTTCTGCAGATGAGGTTTATCGAGAACAGGAAAGTTACAGTAATGGTTTGAATTACAGTGTATGGGATGATGCATAAGGGTCAAAACACAGTATTCGAAATCTCTCTGACAGGACATTTTAGAGACAATGTGACAGATTAGAGTTGCTAAATGACCCAAATTTTTACTTTTAAATTCATTTTTGCTTTAGTTGTACCATAAGGGATTATCCAAAACAAGGAGCTACAGGGGTTGGACAAAATAATGGAAACACCTTAAAACATCAACAAAATATAATTTAATATGGTGTAGATCCGCCTTTTGCGGCAATTACAGCCTCAATTCTCCGAGGTATTGATTCATACAACTTGTGAATTGTGTCCAAAGGAATTTTAAGCCATTCTTCAGTTAGAATACCCTCCAACTCTTTTAGAGACGATGGCAGTGGAAATCGCCGTCTTACTTGAATCTCTAAAACTGACCATAAATGCTCAATAATGTCGAGGTCTGGGGACTGTGCCGGCCATACGAGATGCTCAACTTCATTAGAATGTTCCTCATGCCATTCTTTAACAATTCTAGCTGTATGGATTGGGGCATTATCATCTTGAGGTGAAGGTGTTTCCATTATTTTTTCCAACCCCTGTACTTTATATTGAAATAAATGCTGCAATGGCAGTCAATTAAAGTTCGCTCTCTGACGGGACATTACTGTGTTTTGACCAATAAGCATCCACTGTGTTGGCTGATATGCAAGTAAAACAACAAAATCCATGAATATACAGGAGAATAGTTATCCACTATAGTGACCACTATGCATGAAAGGGTTAAATGAATGATCAGTTGTACTTCTTTCTTCTCCAGGGTGTTTGTGCAGGTCTTGAAAGTCTTAAAAAGTATGGAATTTTCAAACATTTTTTAACAAACACTGAAAAGACTGGGATTTTGTGTGAAGCTCTTAAAGTATGGAAAAAAGTTTCTCTCATAGTCAAATTTTAAAGTATGCTCAAAGGCACATAATCTTGTACGATAAAAAATACATGAGGAAGCATATAAAAAACTTGATATTGCACTTTTGTGATTTTCATATGTTTTGAAAACTTTTCTGGCACTGTAACGTAATTTATAGCAAATTCTGCTTTCATTCATTCATACATTTATTAAAATCAACTCTTCTACTACACACATCAGGTACGATCTCAACCAAAAAACAGTAAGGACGCAAGTATAAAAGTACATAAAGTCAAGGTCTTCGGGGCAAAAAATATCAGTTTGGAAAATGTACGGAAAAAGTCTGGATGGAATTTTACTTGGATAAAGAACAAGCACCCTGTTCTCTCATTTATCTTCTTTTTCTAGTCTCTCTTTTTTTTTTTTTTTTTTTTTTTTTTTACCACTTTGGCTTTAATACCAATTATGATTTTACTGATATAACGTCACATTTTTAGAAAATATATCCATTCATTTGCAGGTTTATACTTTGAAACATGAAGCAGTAGTAGACAAAAAAAATTATCACCTGAAGTCTGTTAATATTAATTATATTAATTTATTGAAGGAGTGATAATTTGAGCCAATTTCAGCTCACATCAGGTGAATGCAGGGTTGGTCTTGGATGGGTTGCCGGTTTGTTTCTTGGCTGGGAAGGTGGAGAAACAAGCTTTTGGTAAAAGTAAAGGATTGATGGTTAACTCGCTTTATGCTCTTTAGCCATCCTAATATATACAGCACTTAGCATTAGCATTAGTGATTAGCATTAGCCCATTAGGAACTGTGAGCTTGTGTTGACGGCGATCGGAACCGACTCCAGATCTTCATCACTACCGAGGGCAAGGACACTAACAGAAGAATTAACATACTTATACTTGTTTCTGATGGTGGAAACCCATACAGCAATGAGACAACAAAGAAACTCAACACAGAAAGTCTCACTTTTGAACACAGAACCTTCCGACTGTGATAGAAGTGTTAACTACATCCTTATTTATCCATTGATTTTGCTTTTCTAAATTGATTTTGAGCTTTCACTTAATAATTTCAGCTTCATTCATTGTAATGTATGCAACAATACTGATTCCCAAACCCCAGTATAGTATATAATATCGTACTGTATCATAAAGGAAGCACCTATCTTCTCAGTGCTTGGCATTTCCAGTGTGTAGTTGGAACTTGGAGGTTGCTGTTTTTTTTGGACATTGTACACTGAACAAAAATATAAACGCACCACTTTTGTTTTTGCTCCCATTTTTCATGAGCTGAACTCAAAGATCTAAAACTTTTTCTGTGTACACACAAGGTTTATTTCTCTCAAATATTGTTCACAAATCTGTCTAAATTTGTGTTAGTGAACACTTCTTCTTTGCTGAGATAATCCATCCACCTCACAGGTGTGGCATATCAAGATGCTGATTAGACAGCATGATTTTTGCACAGGTGTGACTTAGGATGGCCACAATAAAAGGCCACTCCAAAATGTGCAGTTTTATCACACAGCACAATACCACAGATGTCACAAGTTTTGAGGGAATATGCAATCGGCATGCTGACTTCAGGAATCTCCACCAGAGCTTTTGCCTGTGAATTGAATGTTCATTTCTCTACCATAAACCATCTCCAAAGCTGTTTCAGAGAATTCATGAAGAAGACTGTGCGAGGAAAATGGTGGTCACACCAAATACTGACTGGTTTTCTGACCACCCAATACAGTAAAAGTGCACATTTTAGAGTGGCCTTTTATTGTGGCCAGCCTAAGTCACACCTGTGCAATAATCCTGCTGTCCAATCAGCATCTTGATATGCCACACCTGTGAGGTGGATGGATTATCTCAGCAAAGGACAAAGGAGAAGTGCTCACTAACACAGATTTAGACAAATTTATGAACAATATTTGAGAGAAATAGGCCTTTTGTGTTTGTAGAAAAAGTTTTAGATCTTTGAGTTCAGCTCATGGAAAAATGGGAGCAAAAACAAAAGTGGTGCGTTTATATTTTTGTTCAGTGTAAATGGGACACAAACAGGAAGAATAACACAGACTGAAATAGTTGCCCAGAGGGAGGATTATTCCCACAGAGTACATCCTGTGGGTCACAATAGGTTTATCCATGTAGGGCTGATGGCTAAGTGGCACTTTGTTTAGTATTGTAACACCACTTCATAAAATTGGATTAAAGCCAACTGTCATTACACTGTAATACCGGATAAGTTGAGTTTACTTAAAAATTTTGAGTAAACCAGTTACCCTAAAAAATTTAAGTAATGAGTAATGAAAACTTGAGTGCATTAAACTTAAATGCCTGATTTGAATGGAAATGCTATTTTAAGTACAACACACTAAATGCCATGTTAATTTAGCTTAAAATTTGTTGCAATGTCAATTGCTTCGGATAATCACTAACTTAATATCATCAGTGCTTTGGACTCATTCCGAGTTGATTTAAACTAAAATCTTTTGCTGTATAAATTGCTTTATGAAATTATTTAACTTTATATATTGCAGCGTGGATGGAAGTTAAGCAGGAAGATAGCTCAGTGTAATTTACCAGAACAGGAAGTGCTTTTATTTTGGTGAGGCATAAAGATTTTCAATAAACAATTTCTATCTTAGATGAACAGTAAAGCCATTGTTCTTCCTATGGCTCTGACTCATGGTACAACTCTACAAAAATGCAAAAACAAACACAAAAAGGCCAATAAACACTGCCATACACACATTAAGTCCAAATTAATACAAACACTACAACCCCGCTGAACCCCTGCACAGAAAAATAACACATTTTCAACTACATGTCCAATACCCACAATGCAATGCAGAGATAAAAAGGTGTGGTCATGACTAAAACTTAGTGATTTAAATCCATTCAACTTAAACTTTTTCATACTTTCAACTATGTCTACAAATTAGTAGAATATATTTAACATTTTAGAGTAACATCATAAAACTTAAATCATTTAAGTACATTGTAATTAAAGCATTTTAGTAAATGCAAAGTCTGGGCTTACAATGTACGTCTTTAAGTGCTGAAATTTGGTATTGTTCTTTCTATCAGCCATTTTTGGACTTTCAATAGTCAGTGTGATCAAAGTATTGTTCTTTCACACTAGATTATGCTCATATCCAGGGTGGGATTTGACCAAAAAAAGGTTTATTTATTTATTTATTTTTTGTTGGAGTGGTGGGGGCAGCACTTATATATGTGGGGGTGCAGTCCATAACTAACGTCACTAATGCTGGCGTAAAACGAAACTGAAACTTTACATACTTTCAACGTCCAACTCCTGGGTTCTATTCCTCTATTATACAGTGAATCTTACACGAAATTTTCACAACTTCTACCCTGTATCCACTGGACCCCCTCCACTACTCTATACCCCCCACACACAAATGCTGGGCCCCCGAATTCTGAGACTGCTGACAGTTTGGTTCAGGTGAACGTTAGTGCTAGTAATGTAGGATATACACTACAAACAAAAAGTTAAGGATATTTATTTATTTATTTATTTTTTTGTCATTTTTGCCATTTGTAAATAAAACTATATCTGGTCATTAACCCTTTCATGCATGAATTATGAAAAAAAGTATCTAGATTTTTTTTTTTTTTTGATTGATTTTATTACTCAAAATTAGGCTAAAGTTGAAATGTATTTAGAATTTTTTTTTTAAATAGGGTTTTAGTAAGAAGATATTTAACCTCCTGAGACCCAGGAAAGTACAAGTTTTGGCCTTTTTAAAAAATAAATAATTACATATATTGGAAACATCATGAGACTACAGTTTTTTCAGCTGCATTTAAATTTTTTTAATGGAATATGTCCTTTCGGTGGACCGCATTTTTTTTTTTTTTTTTTTTAATCAAGCTGGGAAACTCTTGTCCAGAAATGTGGATAGAAAACCCATAGTGAGATCTAAGGAGGTTAACTTTATAAGATTACAGAACAGTCAAAATTGTAAAACTAAGATGAAATTGTTTTTCATTTTATTGCTCTGTAGAGACTGCCCCCGTGTGGTTTGGAGAATAATGCCTTTATAAACCCTAGGGAAGTGAGATTAAACTATGTGTCCACACATGTGGACGTTGTGCATGAAAGGGTTAAAAAAAAAAAAGTGTTTCAATTCAGTTTACACACAAAAAAGTAAAAAGAGCTGTGAAAGAATCCCAACTGAAAAAAATGGCCCAAAAATTCAAAATATCCTTAACTTTTTGTCTGTACACTGTAAAAAAAAAAAAAAAAAAAAAATCCTGTTGTTTTTACAGAAAAAAAACTGGCAGCTGTGGTTTCCAGAACAATACAGTAAAAAACACATTCAACTGTAAACATATTTACGGAGTAAAATATAGGTTTAACATTTTAAACGTGTAGATTTAACATTGGATTTAAATGGTAAATGGTCTCCACTTATTTAGCGCATTTTCTCCACCTTCATGGTGTCCAAAGCACTTTCCAAAACCACCAGGTCCAACTGGGAGCAGTTTAGGGTTAAGTGTCTTCCATGTAAACTTTAACAAATGGACAGTCGGAGCCAGGACTCGAACCATCAACCCTTTGGTTATTGGACGAGCTGCTCTACCAACTCTACCAACCCATTAATGTACAAATTTGAAATGTTACAATGTTAAATGTTTACTATTTTTTAAATAACTTTTTTATAAAAAAAAAAAAAAAAAAGAAAAGAAAAGAAAAGAAAATACACTGTTATTTCAACATTATGGTCTTGCAATTTATACAGATATACATAGAAATAAATCATTTCTACATACAAATCTGGTTTTGTTCACATACTCTTCCTGTAAGAACTACAGCTATATTAGATTTAATCGTTAAAACAAAAATCTTTTCAAATAAACAGCTTTGCATTGTATAGTCACTTACAGGTTTTTTATGTTGCACTTTTACAACTTTTTGGTGTTAATTCTACAGTCATTTTTTACAGTGTAGTGTAGGTCTAAGAAAACTCAGTAACCTGTCTGTCATTTCAGTTGGTTGGTTATACCCCCCCCCCTCCCCCCAGGATGAAATTCATTGAGCAGAAGTAGGGATGTAAAAACCAGAGGGGGGACTGGACCCCCCCCCCCCAACAAATCGCACCCTGCTCATATCAATAGAACAGAAAAACAGATTGATGCTATATTTTTGATATATCAACACACGACACGTTCATCAAAACTTCGTTCCACAGAACAAACCCTATTATTACTAGACTGTTTGAGCTCTGTTTTTTTCATACACAATACCCAAATCTCAGCGATTCTGTTTTCTGGACGTCATCCTTTACATCTGTTCATTGCTGAACTAAGCGCTGTGGCTCTTTGATCACAGTGGGAGCATTAACACTTCACTCCACTCTCCTGTTTTTAATGACCGGGCAGACTTAACACTTTAGCTCAACGCTAACAGACCAGCTTTGTGCTAAATAGGAGGCCTGTAGTCTCACCTGGTCTCACACAGACATGTATACATTCAGTGGCTGAATACACAGGCTGTGTGGTCTTTGCAATTTACCTACAACTTCCTGCCTCCCACAACAGCACATGGCTGACATCACCTCTGGCCTGTCAGTCAAACACTGAGGCTTTAAGGAAAGGATGTGAGGGGGCTGCTTTTGTCTGCATAAAGAAAGATGAAAGAATTGAAGCTAAGACAAAGAAAATCCTTATTTGAGCATTTGTTTTGTTTTGTTTTTTTCTTCTGAGCATTCATTTTAACTCAGCTGTCATTGCACACAGAGCTCTACAGCAACTTTACAATAAAATATAATGTCTGATGAAGGCATATACAGCCTAAAAAAAAAAAAAAAAAATCCAATTTTTTTAAAATGAAAAGCTCAATTGTTGATTTGATTTTCAATCCCCTAGAACACAGGTTTCAAACATGCAACCCGGGGGCCAAATCCGGCCCGCCACAGGGTCCAGTCCGGCCCTTGGGATGAATTTGTGAAATGCAAAAATTACACTGAAGATATTAACAATCCTTTTAGTTCATTCAGCCACTTGTGTTCATTAATACAACCAATAACTGAACAGTTTAGGTAATTGGCTTGAAGTTTGGACATATTTTCAATTGTTACTACAACCGCTGCTGCTGCTAAACGATTATGTCGTACTCGGAAAAATGTTCGTCGGAAGTCTTGACCTTATATGTGCAAATGTCGTGATGTAACTAGTTATAAAATGCAATAAATTAAGAAGGAATTAAAACAGGTTGTAGAAATCCACTCAGTTTTTGCCGAAATAAATATAAAGATAGTGTAAGGCTCAGAAGTTAAAATAATTTATGCTGAAGGAATGTAAGGTTTAACAATGGAGTAAATTACATGGAATAAGTTAACTCAGGTATTTGTTAAAAAAAATATATATTGACAGTGTTTACACAAATAACTATTTACATTTGTGTTGCAGAATTATTATTTACACATATATACATTTAATTATTTTCATTTGTTGTATATAAGCAGCTAAAATAATGTGTTGAATGTGCCTTTTCTAAATCATTTACATTTACCGGTCTAGGTACTGTTAGTTCCTGATTGGCTGGTTTTTGGTCATGTGAGTTGTTGTTTCAGGAAGTGTTGTAGCTGTCACGACACATGCACAGTTAAGCACTGTTGTATGAAGAAATCCGTCTCCATCCTGCAGTCTCATTTTATCAAGAATGAACTATTAACCACTAACGAACCCTCACGTTACAATAGCTTTGCAGCACCTGGAGGGTTCAAATTCAAACTTTATGAACTATTAGGGTCCAAATACACAAATAAAAGTACCAAAGACTAATAAAAGTGGGTTTAGCAAAATATAACCCCTTTAAGTTCATTAAAAACACTATAAAGACAGAACAGTTTGAATTAGCAGTAGCAGACAGGAAGTTTATTGTGTAGTCTACTGTGATTGTCAACATGTCAGGTGCAAACCCAGCGTTACATGAGAAAACACTCAACATTTGTTCATTTTTATGTCATCAATGAAACCTGATTATTTCTGCATTTTCACACTGTTTGTTGCTTTCCATTGCATCGCTTATTATTACAGTCTTCTTTTTCCGGAGCTGATTCTTGATGATTGTCATGTTTTTCTATTTCTATGTTTTTTTTTCTACGTACAAGTTTGAAGTTTGTGTCACTCAGGCTTAAAGATGTTTGGGAAAAGACTAAGGTTACGTGATTACACATTGAGGTGGGTCCTGGGAAAAGAGCGCAGTGGGTTTGTAACATGTGGTGTGACCACAGCCACAGAGGATTTGCTGTGTAACACTGAGGTTTTCAATCTCTAAATGCTTGGATAATGTTTATAATCCATTTACTTTGTTTGCGCTGTAGTGAGGTTTTGCCGGTGCATGTGTGCGCACTCGTAAATGCCTTAACAGGATCTATAAGACTATCTCCGATGACGTGGCGTGGTACCGTAGATAATTGAGATTTGATTAGATTCCAAACAAAGTCTCTGTCATTTGCTTTGACAGCTCATTACAAGCTGCTGTGGACTGACTGACAGCTGAATAACTTTGGCCTTAGCTGTCCAAATACTGTATCCGTCATCACCGCCTTATTATGACCTTTTATTCTTCGCTTTCTTTCGGATGGAGCTTGAATATCGTTACATCTTTGCCAAGTGTAGAACAAACTCGACTAATAAACCAAAGCAGATGTATTTATTTGGTTTGAAATGATGGTTGTTCTGGATTTAGAATCTTATTTGTTCATTATTTATTTCACAGACCTCTCTTGAGGGTCCTATTCATGTTCTGCTGAATTGTTTGTTCTACTTTTGACTTACCAGAATACTGTTAAATATGTTGTTTTGTTACAGTTTAATTTGTTGCAGAAGAAAAAAAAAAAAAATCTAAATCTTACCAAGTGTATTTTTCTCATTTCTAGTCAAAATATCTCATCACACTTAAAATAAGACATAATCACCTAAAGAGTAACTTTTCAGTGAGATACAAGAACTTTTTTTTTAGACAATAGACCAGGGGTGTCAAACTCAGTTCAGGGGCCACATTCACCCCAATATGATCTCAAGTGGGCCAGACCAGTAAAATAATAACAGTGAAAAAAGTAAAATTACATCAGGATAATTTTTTTTACATCTACAACATTTCCTTAAAAATCTGAATAACATGAACAACTTAAAATGTCTTAAGAAAAACAAGTGCGATTTTAACAATATTCTGCCTCAGTTTATCATTTCATCATTTATACATGTGTATTACAAATTATATTATTATTACAAATACACAAAACATTTAGTAACAGGCAGAATATTGGTAAAATTGCATTTACTTCTCTTAAGACTTTTCAGGTTGTTCATATTTGTTCAGGTTATTCATATTTTTTTGTAAAGAATAATTTGTTAATGCACGCATTTTCATGTAATTTTAGTTTTTTACACTAAAACAAGGATAAAATCTGCCATTGTCATTATTTATAGGATATTACGATTCTATTTTACTGCTCTGACCCAATTGAGATCTAATTGATCTGTATTTGGAACCTGAATTAAAATGATTTTTTACACCATTGATTGTTAATATCTTCAGTGTAATTTTTGCATTTCAAAAATTCATCCTACGGGCCGGATTGGACCCTTTGGCGGGCCAGATTTGGCCCCCCAGGCACATGTTTGACACCTGTGCAATAGATCTTGAAAATCTTATTTCAAGTAATCTTACCAAGATAATTTTCACTTGCTCCATTTGCAGATTTTTTTTTTTTTTTTTTTTTTCCTTAATTCAAGCAAAATAATCTGCCAGTGGAACAAGTGATAATTATCTTGGTAAGATTTCTTGAAATAACATTGGTTACACATTTACTTCTCTTAAGACTTTTCAGGTTGTTAATATTTGTTCAGGTTATTCATATTTTTTGTAAAGAATAATTTGTTAATGCACGCATTTTCATGTAATTTTAGTTTTTTACACTAAAACAAAGATAAAATCTGCCGTTGTCATTATTTATAGGATATTATGATTCTATTTTACTGCTCTGACCCAATTGAGATCTAATTGATCTGTATGTGGAACCTGAATTAAAATGATTTTTTACACCATTGATTGTTAATATCGTCAGTGTAATTTTTGCATTTCAAAAATTCATCTTATAGTTCAAAAACGTTATCCTATAGTTCAAAAACTTGACATAATAGAGAAAAACTGAGATCAGGTTTGGATTCCGCATCCAAAAATTTGTTTAAAAACAGCTGTCAGACCTAACTCAACAAAAATTGTGTTCCCCAGTGTTATTAAAAACAAAACAAAAAAAAATAACTGCAACCATTTTCTCTTGATTTTGAATACTTAGGTTGTGTGTACTGGCCTTTTCTTGTTATATTTGACTAGAAACATCTGCATTTTTGCTTCAGTTTGGACCCAAATTGCTAAAATGTTGACAATATCTAGATGAATTACTAGCGTTAGTCACATTTTGTTGTGCAAACTGCTTCAGTGTTTTATTGTGCTGACCTGATTAGTCCCACCAGAGTTTTCTAATGAATCAGAAACATCTTTCCCTGTATAATCATTGTAAAGTATCTGTGTAAATCAGCCCCACTGCACATTTCAGGAGTCAGACTTGCAGTGGTTTCATCATTATCAGCAACAGCAAAGATCTTACGTAAACTCTGCTAGTTTAGTAAAGCTGAACGCGTTGATGTAGACAGATGCTAAAGTATCATTATAAACAGACTTAAAACTCACTAGCCTAGCAACAGCCTGGCAATGCTAATGCTAGTGCAATGTGCTCTATAATATACAATTACACTGATTAACAAGACATTTAAAACTAATGTTTGCCGCAAAGGAAAGTTTTAAGAGCTCTATTATATTATTTTCTTTCGTTTAGTTTAGTTTAGTTTAGTTTAGTTTAGTTTAGTTTAGTTTAGTTTATTTGAAATGGGACAAAGCATTTTCATAAAACACATGGTTACACATGGTTAAAAAAAAAAGCCAGAATTAGCCAGAAGGCTAGTTTTCATCTGTAGTCCCCTGGCCAAGTTTTAAAAAGGCAGTAAAAAAAAAAACATTTACAGGATTTAATGACATTATCTGCATGATTGCTCACAAAAGTAATGCTAATGCTAATTCTAGCTCCTGTCTGAATTAGTATGGGTAGAAAGACACCAAATTTGGAGAAGAATAAGTGAATTAACCTTAAATTAAGATCAATCACAATCAAATTATTTAATTAAATCACCCAGAACTAGTCTAAACATAATTTATTAACATGTTTTTTTCATTAAATTAAATGTTTCCAGCGCTAACATCCCCTTTCATTTGCTCACCTGTCAATAGCATCATTTCCCAAAAAGCTAAACATTACACACAAATGTTTCATGAGAACTAAATGACATAATATGAATAAAATTTTAACATATTGCCTCCATTATAATATGATATCATCAACTCCCACGATCTCACATTGCTTCGTGGCACCATGAATTACTGCTATTTAGAAGTGTTTTGACAGAAGGACCCCTAGTGGCAGAAATAATTATGCATTTTAATTATTATAACCAGGAAAAAAAAAAGCTTTGATGAAATAAATCTTGGTTTTAATCCTCCTGTGTATGTGACTGATGCATCCTCCCTGCTCGATTGTTGTTGTGATCGCTTATCACTGTATAAAGTTAAAGATAATACATGGAAATAGATGCAAAGACAGCACTCTTAAGACTCAACACAGGGGAGTTTACTTAACTTTCTCCAGTATTATTTCTCAATAACTCAAGAATGCAATGACACAGCAGCGTTTTAACTTGCTCTTCTCAAACACCTTGAAGTTATTACTGTAAACACTAAGACTCGCATTGTATCTCCTGAGTCTTCTTCCTCATCTCTGCTCTGTTTTCTTGCCTGTTCGGTGCAGGTGGTGTTCAGACTCGGCCAAGGCTGATTGCAATGAGAAGTCACACCCTTAGCAGAATGACTCAGAAGTTTCTCACAGCTGACATTACCTCGCGGTGGGATGTTTTACATTTTCATTAGTCTGTCCGTATTATTCACATTCTGAAAACGAGGACATTCATAGCTCATCAGCGGGGCTAAATTCCTCTAACATGAGCTGCCGTTTGCGTACTAGTATGTTGACGGTGCAAATGCAAGTCGACACAACTTGCAAGATGCTTTTTTTTTCTTTTCTTTTTTTTTCAATGCCCACAATGCATTTATTTATTTAACTGAATGAACAATTGAACATAGAGCTGCAACCGATTAATCGACTAGGTGCTTAAAGCCAATGCAAAAATTCCCGATTCGATTAATCGACTCGAATTAATTGAAGGGAGATATTCTATTGCACTGTTCCTGAACTGAAGCTTTTTTGTGCGTCACAATAAGCGTCCGTGTGAAACACAACAATGGAACCAATCTTTAACAGTAGAGAAATGAAGGAAACAAAGCTTTGATTCAAGAGAATTGTAGTTGAATGACATTTTTTGGATCACTTTGAGTTGATTAATCGGTTGCAGCTCTAAGTGAACAGTATGCATATATATAATATTACATCAAAGTAGGATAAAAAAAAAAAATAGTCACATTTCACAAAATATTTAAATTTTTCAATACATCCTCCTGAGACCCAGCAATGCATTTTTGTCCTCTGTAGGGGACAAGAGTTTCACAAATTTACTTAGAAAAAAAAAAATCCTGTCCACTGCAAAGGACATTCCATAAAACAATTAAATAAAAATAAATATTGTATCTGGAAAAACTGTTGCATTATGCTTTTTCCAGTCAAGATTATTACTGAATGTAAAAAAGCCAAAAAAAAATTGACTTTCCTGGGTCTCAGGAGGATATACACTGTACAAAAATATAAACGCACCACTTTTGTTTTTGCTCCCATTTTTCATGAGCTGAACTCAAAGATCTAAAACTTTTTCTATGTACACAAAAGGCCTATTTCTCTCAAATATTGTTCATAAATTTGTCTAAATCTGTGTTAGTGAACACTTCTCCTTTGTCCTTTGCTGAGATAATCCATCCACTTCACAGGTGTGGCAGATCAAGATGCTGATTAGACAGCAGGATTATTGCACAGGTGTGACTTAGGCTGGCCACAATAAAAGGCCACTCTAAAATGTGCACTTTTACTGTATTGGGTGGTCCAGGGGGGTCAGAAAACCAGTCAGTATTTGGTGTGACCACCATTTTCCTCGCACAGTCTTCTTCATGAATTCTCTGAAAAAGCTTTGGAGATGGCTTATGGTAGAGAAATGAACATTCAATTCACAGGCAAAAGCTCTGGTGGAGATTCCTGAAGTCAGCATGCCAATTGCATATTCCCTCAAAACTTGTGACATCTGTGGTATTGTGCTGTGTGATAAAACTGCACATTTTGGAGTGGCCTTTTATTTTGGCCAGCCTAAGGCACACCTGTGCAAAAATCATGCTGTCTAATCTGCATCTTGATATGCCACACCTGTGAGGTGGATGGATTATCTCAGCAAAGAAGAAGTGTTCACTAACACAAATTTAGACAGATTTGTGAACAATATTTGAGAGAAATAAACCTTGTGTGTACACAGAAAAAGTTTTAGATCTTTGAGTTCAGCTCATGACAAATGGGAGCAAAAGCAAAAGTGGTGCGTTTATATTTTTGTTGAGTGTAAATACAAATGTAAGTAAAAAATAAAAAGATGACATAATTATAGTAAAATAAATAAATAAATAAAATAATAAAGCTCAAGTTAAAAATAGAAATTATATAAATTAAGTAAGATTATATATTTGGCACAGTCCTTTTATTTTACTTACTTTAGTGTTTATTATATTCGTCAAATTATCTAAATAGTTGGAAAAAAGTGCTTTAAAAGCAATAATATTAGGACGCTGGTGTGCAAATTTAGTGCAATGAATATGAAATTTGCCAAATATTACTAAAAGGTTGATGATATATCTTTTTTTCTGGAGTGATTTTATCAACTTGTGAAAGGCCAAATAAAACATGTTGAAAATTCAGTTTACATGAAGGGTCAATTTTGGTGTTTATGAAATTATTTAAATCAATCCAAAATACATGTGAGTTGGTGCAATCCCAAAATAAATAACTTGCAAGATGCTGCTGCTTCTCCTGCTGCTGCAACTTGGGTGACTACAGTGTGTACATGTCTTGGTTACCGTGGCGACGTGTCCAGCTGTTCAGTCTCCGACCCAGTGGAGAGACCGACATCTGTGGTGATGTCACCTTCAGGCAAAGTCGGCGCAGAGTGACAGGCTGAGCTGTGGGAATGTTGGCAGACGTACTTTGGCAGGATTTTACCACTGACAACACAGAGAAGATATAATGTCAGCGTCTGAAGGCAGCCGGCCCATCAGCCAATCACCAAATTCCACGTCCAAATTTCAGAATATAGGTCAGAGGATTTGGAAAATATTTCTCAAAGCTTGTTTTATCAATTTTTTATTTATTTAAGGCAACGACAAAGCATTTTACTACAAGTTTATTGCATATCTTTTTTAGTATTTCTTCTTTACTGATTTGGAAAAGTCAGATTAAAGCTATAATTTGTAATATTTGCACCTTAAAATATCCAACAGTTACTTGGCCTTCACTTTGTATTATGTACCTTGGAAATACATCTGAAAAAACTGTTGCATCATGATGTTTCCAATATAGGCAATTGTTTAATTAAAAAAAAAAGGCAAAACTTGTATATTCCTGGGTCTCAGGAGGTTAAATATCTTCTTAATAAATCGATATTGTTAAAAAAAAAAAAAAATTAAAAATACATTTAAACTTTGGCCTAATTTTGAGTAATAAAATAAATCTAAAAAAAGTCAATACTTTTTTTTAATAATTCATGCATGAAAGGGTTAATGAAAATCTACATGATCAGTAAAAAAATTTAAGTAAAATAGAGGAAGAAAAGAAAGAAAGAGAAAGAAAGAAAGAAGAAAAGAAAGAAAAATACATGATTTACATTGAAAAAACTCAAAATATAGAGGATAATATGACAATAAATGGTGATAAATCACTTTTTTTTAAAAAAAATCAAAATCCATTTCAACTTTAGCCTCATTTAGAGAAATAAAATCAATACAAAAAAAAATCTAGATAATTTTTTTTCATCATTCATGCATGAAAGGGTTAATGAAAATCTACATGATGATTTACATTGAAAAAACTCAAAATAAAGAGGATAATGTGACAATAAATGGTGATAAATCACTCAAAAAAATCAAAATGCATTTCAACTTTAGCCTAATTTTGAGAAATAAAATCAATTTAAAAAAAATCTAGATAATTTTTTTCATAATTCATGCATGAAAGGGTTAATGAAAATCTACATGGTCAGTAAAAAAAATTAAGTAAAATAGAGGAAGAAAAAAAGAAAGAGAAAGAAGACGAGAAAGAAAAATACATGATTTACATTGAAAAAACTCAAAATAAAGAGGATAATAGGACAATAAATGGATATAAATCATTTTAAAAAAAATAAATCAAAATCCATTTCAACTTTAGCCTCATTTAGAGAAATAAAATCAATACAAAAAAAAAATCTAGATATTTTTTTTTTCATAATTCATGCATGAAAGGGTTAATGAAAATCTACATGGTCAGTAAACAAATTTAAGTAAAATAGAGAAAGAACGAGAAAGAAGAAAAGAAAGAAAAATACATGATTTACATTGGAAAAACTCAAAATAAAGAGGATAATATGACAATAAATGGTGATAAATCACTTAAATAAATCAAAATGCATTTCAACTTTAGCCTAATTTTGATAAATAAGATCAATTAAAAAAAAAAAAGATAATTTATTTCATAATTCATGCATGAAAGGGTTAATGAAAATCTACATGGTCAGTAAAAAAAAATGTAAGTAAAATAGAGGAAGAAAAAAAAGAAAGAGAAAGAAGACGAGAAAGAAAAATACATGATTTACATTGAAAAAACTCAAAATAAAGAGGATAATATGACAATAAATGGATATAAATCACTTAAAAAAAATAATAAATCAAAATCCATTTCAACTTTAGCCTCATTTAGAGAAATAAAATCAATACCAAAAAAAAAATCTAGATAATTTTTTTTCATAATTCATGCATGAAAGGGTTAATGAAAATCTACATGATCAGTGAATTAAAGAAAAATACATGATTTACACTGAAAAAACTCAAAATAAAGAGGATAATATTATAAGAAATGGTGATAAATCACTTAAGAAGATTAAATATAGATAAAATAATCATTTGTGAACTGCCACAAAAGTACCACTGGGTCTTTATGGGTTAAATATTAACAGTGATTAGTCAGATTTTTAATATTTCAAGAGTTTATTACTTCACCAGATGAGTGTTCGCGGTGCAGTGGGGAATAAAATGGTAAATTATAAAATGAAGCAACTCACACACTGTCTGTACTGTCACTGTGTGTGCAGGGCTTTACATGTCAGTCAAATATGTCAAATGTTTCCTAAACTTTTCTGAGACATTTTATTTTGTACACTCTGTTAGCCCTTTTCTATTTGGTTGCCGGTCAGTACTGTCACATCACCTTTACTACCGTTCAATTTCACTTTTCGCACAGCTGTTTCATCAGAAAGAAATGACATAATGTGAAAATATATCACTAAACTTAATGTGTGTAAGAATTTAATACAGTGCTTGAGTCTTGTAAGATAAGCAATCTGCAGTAATTCTGTGTTACT
This sequence comes from Sphaeramia orbicularis, assembly GCF_902148855.1. Taxonomy (NCBI): domain Eukaryota; kingdom Metazoa; phylum Chordata; class Actinopteri; order Kurtiformes; family Apogonidae; genus Sphaeramia; species Sphaeramia orbicularis. The sequence goes on from NC_043976.1 coordinate 32,408,327, forward strand.
GTCGCCTACAGCTGTGTCTTTTACTATTTTTGATTTTGATTTTAATTGAGATCACGTGTTAACATAGCATTGAACATACTAATGCATGGAGTTGTAGTACCCAAAGGGAGGTTTTATTATGAACAAGAAACTTTATTAGAATTCATAACTTTTCCATAATCTTTACTAGTTTTTCTCATGTACAGGAAAAACACCTTAAAGCTATACTATGTAATAATATATTCCACATTATGTATTACGTCATCTACAGATGCATCTTTAGCTGTTGTTTTGATTGAGAGCGCGTAGTAACGTAACATCGAACACACTTTTGCATGGAGTTTTAACACCTAACTGGAGCTTTTATTATAAACTAAGGAAACACTGATGTAAGGTTAATAACAAAGAGGTAGAAGACATGTGGGCAGAGCTTTTCAACCTTTGAAATTTCGAAAACTTTTCACGATACTTGAAAAATATGTCTCTGACATTGTTTTAGAATACTTAGCATTAACCCTGTAAAGCTTGAACCATTACATCAGTGACAGAAAATTCCAGTTCTTTGAAACTGGAGCCTTTATTGGTCCTTCTGAACAACCCCCCAAATTTTATATTTTTATTTTTTCAAATATCAATTTCCATGTATGAGTTTCAATTTTGTATCATATTTGATACATTGGGTCTCAGTGCTCAAATATTGTTATTTTTGAACAAACAAAAACAATATAACACAAACATGTCTAACAAATTAGTAATTCCTTTTCAAAAATTGGCAAAGTTCTGCCTCCTTCCTCATTATATATAGTCACTGGAAAGACCTCTGGTGAACAAATTCCTCCCCCTGGTGGATTATCTGTGTATTGCATGTATCTAATTGTATACATCAGGTTTTTCAAGAAAAAAAATATCACACTGATCATGTAGAGGGCGAATATGATATGTTTGGCATTATAGGGTTAATACATGGTGCTATAAACTTGTTCACAGTGTTGTGTTCAGGGTTGGGAATAATGTCGTTAAACATAATGGTGTTACTTACGTTGTTGTTTTCCAGTAATGCATAATCTAATTAATTACCATTTGAAACGTTACAACGCCGTTACCGTTGCCGGCAGTGAAATATGGCACATTACTATGCACTGATATCTGACAGCTGTTATCCGCCAGGCACGAGAGATGTGACATTTGCGGACGAGTCGAGTCTTTTGAACAGCTCTTTTCAGTGAACGATAAGATCCGATTCATTGTGAGCCGTTCGTTTACGAACCGTTCTTATATTCATATTGCACACACTGCCTTCATGCTTCAACTGTGTGCCCCATGAGTCAGAGTTGCCCACGCTGCCTTCAGGTGAACGATTTATGACATCTCCGAGTTGGAGTTGTCCACAGCACACCTCATCATTTGAACGCAGCTACGTGTGCAGCTAATTTAGGGAAGGAGTTATCAGTGAGTCTGACTGACTGGACTGAAGACATTTACCGCTGGATCAGGGAGGAACAACTGAAAAAAGAGTAGATGCGGGATTAACTGGAGGAGCATCTTCTTCCTATAAATGCAGATGTGCACTTATGTGGTGGAAAAGCCAGGCCCTGGTGCACATCAGCCTTACCAACAAAGTCATGGTACAGAAGCTCTGTTTAGTGGGAACATCGGTTCCATCTGAATGAGTATGAGTATGAGATAATGTCTTTAATTTTGTTCACACTCCAATAAATATTAATTTAAATGAAGTACCCATCTATGCTCTTCTACTCTATGCAACTGGCCCATGAAACATGCACAAAAATCAGATTTTTTTTATATGTGTGTATATATATATATATATATATATATAATATGTATTTGAAGGTTTTTCAAAAAAGTAACACCATGATTACTTTCCCTGGTAACTAATTACATTTATGAAGGATTAATTCTGTTACTAATTCAATTACTTTTTTGGGGGAAAGTAACTATAACTAATTACTTTTTTTTTAAGTAATTTGCCCAACACTGGTTGTGTTTAACCCTTTCATGCATGAATTATGAAAACCTTAGTCAAAATTTTTTTCTTGAGTGTTTTTATTCCTCCTTAGGCATGAAAAAAACAATGTTGAGTTTTTTGTTTTGTTTTGTTTTTCTTTTCATGGAGTTACATAATGTCCATGCATTTAATTTTTGAAGTAAAGAAACGTGTTTACAACCCAATATTAGAAAGTGATATGAAAACAATGAAATAAAAACATTTTTAATGCTCCTAATCTGATGTTTTCTCACATTTTAACATATTCTAATGCTAGTTATTACTCACTTCATGGAGATAATATGCAAAAAAAAAAACTTTTTGTCTAACAAATAACAATTGATTTACACTAAAACATGTTACTGTAGATCAGGTTTATCAAGAACAGCAAAGTTACAGTAATGGTCTGAATTGCAGTGTTTGGGATGGTGCGTAAGTGTCCACTGTGTTGGCTGATATGGAACTAAAACAACAGAATCCATGAATATTCAAGAGAACAGCTGGAGAAGAACTGTCCACTGTGGTGACCACTATGCATGAAAGGGTTAAATGTGCCTGGGAATTGTCCAAGCTGCAAAGAAAGTGCCATTAGTCGACTCAGTTCCACCCATTCCAACCTGACAATTTATTATGAAATTAGGAACAGTTAACTGTAAACACATTCAGCGACTCAATCTAAAAGGGACGAGAATAGCTTTAAAACCATTACTGTACACAAGATTTCAGGAGAGCAGCTTTAAATTGCTGTATAGTAATCATTTACAGCACAGGTCACAGTGTGGGTTGAACTTGAGTCTGCATGGGTTTCAATCCAATTAATGCAAGAGGGGAAAGGAGTGCACTGCTCTTTACCAGCCATGTTTACTTTCCACTTTATATCATGGCCATTAAAGACATGAACGTTTGCACCGTCGCTCCCACTCTGTCTCCCTTTTCCCCCCGCTTACTTTGTCAACACAAAGAAAAGCGCACGTGCATATACACATATACACAAACGCCATGCCACGCGGTAAGCCTCATTTACAGGAGCTGCCACTGCGCTGCACGCGTGTATTAGTCTAACTTAATGCCTTCCAGATGCCCAGCCCGGCTATACCCCGCCGCCTGTACGCGCTGAGAAAATAGACGATTGTTCCAGGGGTCTTCCCACTAAGGAGAACCAGGTGTAGAGGGGATCTGGGTGCAAGAAAAAGAGATGTTCCAATAAGCAGGTATTCACAAAGTGCTTTATTTTGCCTTTCGGACAGAAGTGGAAGTGTGTGCATTTTGGCATGGATGCTCATTTTTGTGTTTGCGTTAATTTATGGGTACATGTATGACAGATATAGAGCAGGTCGGTGTACTTTTATATAGTAAGTTCGCTGAATATGTATGTTACGCAGATGGAAGCCCTTCTTGACCTCTTGCTTGACTTAATTGGGTGTATCTGACATGTTCTAACATATTCATATATCTGACAGAAATTTATACAGGCCTAAAATATGGTATGAAGAAATCAAAAGGATATTTCACTGACCTACTTTGCTAATGGTGGTGTTGGTGGTGATGGCTGATGTTGTGGTCAACCCACTGCTTAACCCATAGGTGTCAAACATGCGGCAAACATGGGGGCAAATCCGGCCCACCAAAGGGTCCAATCCGGCCCCCGGGATGAATTTGTGAAATGCAAAAATTACACTCAAGATATTAACAGTCAATCCTTTTACTTTAGGGGCTATACTTTAGTCTCAAGTGGGTCAAATCAGTGAAATACTATCATAATGACCTACAAATAATGTCAATTCCAAATTTTTCCTCTGTTTTAGCATCAAAAAAAAAGTGAAATTACATGAAAATGTGCACATTTACAAACTAGCCTTTCCCAAAAAATATGACAAACTAGAAATGTCCTAAGAGAAGTAAGTGCAATTTTACTAATATTCTGCCAGTTACTAAAATATTTTGTGCATTTGCAGATCCATTATAATCTGTAAGTTGTAATGCAGAGGCGTAATACGGTTAAAATTGCACTTATTTTTCCTAGTAAATTTCAGTTTTTTCCTGGTTGTTCATGTTATTCACATTTTTAAAAGGACAGTTTATAGATGTAAATGTTTCCATCATGTAATTTTACTTTTTTCACTATAAAACACATTGAAATTGAAATTGTATATTATTATGTTATTAATTTACTGGTCCGGCCCACTGCAGATCATATTGGAAGGATATGGCCCCTGAACTAACATGAGTTTGACACCCCTAGCTTAACCTATAAAGACCCAAACCCACCACTGACCAAAAGCATCTACTGATCTAAACCATTTAATACCTGTTGATCCACTAATCCTGTCAATACATGTAAATTATTGGTGTAAAATGCAGTTTGTCATCTTTTCATGGTCATCAGATTTGACCCATTTCTCCGTAGTTACCGTGAAAACACTGTCATCTTCTACAACATTGACTCACCAGTAAAACCCATAGAATCTGATGAATGACAATGGATGGAGACACTTGGATTCATGTTCAATTACTGATATCTTTGCTGAAAAAATGACTTTTTCTTCAGTTTTTTTTTTTTTTTTTTTTAATTTACTCTGAGGTTTAACCCTTTCATGCATGTTGTACACATGTTGATAATTTACATAAATCTATGTAGAAAGGTACTCAAGCACTCAAGAAAGGTTAATTATAGAAAAAAAATATAATCTGTGAACTGCCACAAAAGAACCAGTGAGTCTTTATGGGTTAAATATTAATAGTGATTACTCAGATTTTAATATTTGAAGGGCTTATTACATCACCGGATGAGTGTTAGCGGTGCAGCTGGGAATAAAACGGTGAATTATAAAATGAAGCAACTCACACACTGTCTGTACTGTCACTGTGTGTGGAGGGCTTTACATTTCTGGAGCCACGTTTCCGTCTTCTGACCCAAGGCCAGGTTAACCCACCAGGGTAAACATAGACTCCAGGCCCTCCCTAGCTCCTTATCCTTCCTCCTCTCTGTGTATTATCTATATCGACCTCACCAGGCAGCAGTTTTTACGATCAACCCCGGAGCTTTCCAGAAAATCGAATGAGCGATAATGCTAATTCTACTGAGAACGCTAACTTATTTCCACGTTAAGACATATGTAGCAATATTAAAGCATATTAAGATAGGAGCGTCTTTTGCAATATAGCAGCGAACAACAGAAACAATGGTGATAAGAGTAATAAAAAGGTAATTCAGTCAACAATAAAAGCCATAGCCTAATTGAAGGAATTACAACAAGTTGATAAAAACAATGCAATTTTCAGAATGCCCAAGGCGATTAAAATACACGTCAAATGAATCAGCAAAAGCATAAAGTAAAAAGGTGAAATTAAAAGTTTAACTTCACCCCAGAGATGAAAATGAAGCAATCTGAAGCTTTTAGTTTTAATAAGAGGGACATCTGGCTTTAGATGCTAAGGCAAACAAACTTTGTTTTGCTGTGACTGAGATTAAAGAGGTTCTTGGCAACAGCAAAAAGCCAATACACGCCTGCCAAACTCCAGTGTTTAATAATTCTTTTACTCTTGTTGTTTCTGGGGGGCGAAAAGTTGACTATTTCTTTGTTTCTCCTTTTGATTGATGGTTACTTACTTGTGTATTTGTTTAAAGCAGGGGGTTGAACATGAGGCCCGCAGGCCAAAACTGGCCTGATAAAGGTTTCAAAGTGCAAAAATTACACTGAAGATATTAACAGTGAAGGTGAACTGTAATAGCATAGCAACTTATAAATTATGATAACTTTCCTCTGGGTTTAATGTGAAAAAATAATATTAGTTTATGAAAATTTCTACATTTACAAACTATCTTTTAATGATAAAATGTGAATAACCCAAAGAAATATGAAAAACCTGGAATGGCTTAAGACAATGAAGTGCAATTTTAACAATATTCTGCCTATTATTACGTATTTTGTGTTTATCGGCTGTTATTACGTTATTGGCTTCTACATGCACATGTATAAATAATAAGTTGAGGCGTAATATTATTAAATTGCATTTATTTTTCTTAAGAAATTTCACTATTTACAGGTTATTAACATTTTTTAGTGAAAGGAGATTAAAAATAAAATAAAAATATTTTCATAATCTAAATATTTTCATAATCAAAAAAAATTTAAGTAGTATTTTTGCACAAAAACAAAGAGAAAATTTTGGCGTTGCCATTATTTACAGGCTATTATGCTATGTCCCTAATTGCTCAGTTGCGAACAGGAATCCTTCCCTTGGCCGTAGAAACTGGGAGATTGACCCAAACCCCAGAAGAAAACAGACTTTGTGGACTGTGTGATTTTGGGGGAAGTGGAAAATGAATCACATTTTCTTTTGTATTGTCCTCTATATGATGAACTGAGAGCCCCTTTGTTTGATGATATGTGTATCCGAAATCCTGATTTGTTTTGGAGCACTGATGATGACAAGATGAAATGGTTGTTTAGTTTTAATGTATATAAATTAGCATTATTTGTTTGTAAAGCCTGGAAAAAGCGGCAGATGTGTTTGTTTAAATAGGTCCGTATTTTGTTTTGTTCATATCTATTGTGCCAATTGTCTGGTGTTTGATTTTTGGTTTGTATTTTTGGTGTCTTGTAAGCCCATGTAAGGGCTGGGCATGTTTTTTATGCAAGACACAAGAATAAAAACATTCATTCAACATTCATTCATTCATTCATATGCTATTATTTTACTGGTCCGGCCTGCTTCACTTCAAACTGGGCTGAATGTGACCCCTGAAAGAAAATGACTTTGACACCCCTGGTTTAACCTTTTATTGAGCAAGTGACTATTTTTTGTCAGTTTTGCACACATTACAAGACAGTGAGGCAACAATCTCAGGTCAAATGTGGTCTGCAGAGTCTGCAAGGTCAGAGTCTGGTGTACTGGTGTATGACTGTGAATGGGTGCATGTGTGGCTTTGTAAAGCATTTTGGGCACCATAAAGGTCTGTATATGTAAGTACTAACCATTTACCTTTCACCTCTGCGTGAACAGTGAGTGTACCTGCTTTGTTAGGTACCATGAAGTAATGGTACTAATGTAAGGAATGATTTTCAAAGAGAAAATGTGGATGTGGACAGGGGTCTGGATCAGCAGTTCTAAAAGGGATGTTCTAGTATTCTTAAATACATATGTTTTTCTTGTATTTTTTTATATACCGTAAATTCCGGACAATAAACCGCTACTTTTTTCCCACGCTTTAAACACTGTGGCTTATACTCCGACGCGGCTTATACGACGATTTTACCGGTGCCACGGCACCTAGCGTTGGCCCCGAGGTGCTGCGCCACCTGGTACCGAGCCGTGGTACTGCGGTGCCACGGCTCGGTGCCAGGTGCCATGGCGCCGTGGGACCATGGCTCGGTACCACAGCTCAGCTCGGTACCACGGCTCGGTACCGTGGCATCTCGTCCCTACTGCACGTCGTGCGTAATGTTAAATGAAAATGATATCACAACAGACATAATTACTTGTTTTTAATCTTTATATTTTAAAAAAATAAATTAAAAGTCCTACTCTAACAAAAAACAAAAATTTGTTCACTTTCAAGTGTCTTTCAAGTCATTTTAAGTCCGTGAATCCACAGCTGGCGCAAAAGCAAGTCAATCCCCTATCGGCACGAATCCAAAGGAAACCCCGATAAGTCCACCGACAAAAAAAAAAGAAAGAGAAAATGTGCTTTTATTACTATCCTTTTATTGCCTCGTTTTTTGTCTTTTGTTTTTTAATCATCATATTAACAACGAATCAACCTATAGATATGACAGCAAGCTCACACATATCATACCCATTTACATACAGGGAATAATTTCATTTGAACTCAAAGAAAACCTTTATCCAATTACCGTCCAGTTTTGACGCAATGAAAAAAAAGGTTCCACTCGGTCCCATAGACTCCCATAGAAGCCAGGCTTCAGCGGGGAAATGCACTGACCATAGATCGTATGAGGAAACAGCGCAACGGGAATGTATGAGAAGTGAACAACATGGAGTCTGATGATTTGTGATAAAGCTGATTCTGAACGAACTCGTCTGTGAGATGAACGTGTTTTAACACGTGTAGTCAATGAAATGTCAACACAACCGAACATATTTAACCATTTAATTTTCATAATGATAGGGGAAGCCGGGCTTCTCTTGCAGTCTATGAGAAATCGCCACTGGTGGACACCTGCGGCTTATAAACTGGCGCGGCTTATACGTGTACAAAATTTATTTTCTTATATTCAGGTGCGGTCTATAGTCCAGAATTTACGGTATATACTTCTTGGATTTATTTATTTTTTGCCACATAAAGGAAAGGAACCAAATATTGTAACTTCATACATAACAATAAAAATTTTTGAAACATTTCACAAAAGTAATACATTCTTGTCAGGTCCTCCAATAACACACTCATGTTGAAATGTTGAATTTCAGAGTATTTCTGTGAGTGTTCTATAAAGGGTTTAAGTGTGAGTACATCACTAATAAATCAGACAGTTTTATGACTTGAAACATTTTGTCTAAAATGGTTTCCACCTCCATGTTCTCCTCAGATCGTGATGGTCATCGCTCCTTGGATTTGACGGAGCTGATCGGCGTTCCCCTCCCTCCTTCCGTATCCTTCGTTACGGGCTTCGAGGGCTACCCCGCCTACAGCTTCGGACCAGACGCTAACGTGGGCCGCCTGACGAAGTCCTTCATCCCAGATCCGTTCTACAATGACTTTGCCATCACGGTCACGGCTAAACCCACAACACGGCGAGGAGGTGTGCTCTTCGCCATCACAGACGCCTACCAGAAAGTAAGATGATACTTTTCCTTCTCTTATTTTGTTTTTTTAAATGGAATTATGCATTTTAAACCATTTCCTTGTGGTCTATATAAACTGTAAATGCTCTGCTTAGGTCTGAATTCTTCATTAATTCAACTCCACAGGTCCATCTTCAACCCTATTTCTGAGTAATGACACCAGAAAGGTTGATTAGAGCGCTGGCCCTTTAAATGCACATGAGCCCAACCCCTAAATTAAATATAAGAAAATACATGATTTACACTGAAAAAAACACAAAATAAGGAGGATAATATTACAATCAAGGGTGTAAATCACTTAAAGGAGTGATAATTTGCTTTTTAAAAAATGGAATTACGCATTTTAAAACATTTCCCTGTGGTCTACATAAACTGTAAATGCTCTGCTTGGGTCTGAATTCTTCATTAATTTAGCTCCACAGGTTCATCTTCAACCCTATTTCTGAGTAATGACACCAGAAAGGTTGATTTGAGCGCTGGCCCTTTAAATGCAAATGAGCCCAACCCCTAAATTAAATATTGGAAAATATATGATTTACACTGAAAAAAAAAAACACAAAATAAGGAGGATATTATTACAATCAAGGGTGTAAATCACTTAAAGATGTGATATTTTGCTTTTTTTTATGGAATTATGCATTTTAAAACTTTTCCCTGTGGTCTACATAAACTGTAAATGCTGTGTTTGGGTCTGAATTCTTGATTAATTCAACTCCACAGGTCCATCTTCAACCTTATTTCTGAGTAATGACACCAGAAAGGTTGATTTGAGCGCTGGCCCTTTAAATGCAAATGAGCCACTTCATGCCCCGCCCCTTCCAGGTTTTTGACCTTGCTTTTCTGTCCTGTTCAGCCACTTGTGTCTGTTAATACGACCAACAATTGATCATTTTAGGTAAAAGTTTGGACATATTTTCAGTTTTTACAGCAAGTGCTGCTGCTGACAAACAATTATGTTGTACTCTGAGAAATCCTCATCGGAAGTCTTGACCTTATATGTGACGTAACTAGTTATAAAATGTAACAAATTAAGCAGGAATTGAAACAGGTTGTAGAAATCCACTTGACTTTTTTTTTTTTTTTTTTTTTTTGGAACTTTTTATTTAGATTTTTGCACAATATAAAACAGAACAAAACATCAGAGACAAGACATGAATAAAAAATAAATTACACCACATAGTATTATTACTGTTACAAATATTATACTACATCTATAGATACATTGCCAAATATTGAAATATTCATATATTTGTACACATATGCACACATCTATATAAATACAAAACACCTCATGACAGGGCTTATAAGAGCAATTCTCGTCAACAACCCAAAAAGTTTAATTATACAAATAGTCTTCGACCATGTGCCATCTCCGCTTAAAAAGATCTATTTTCATTTGTAATGATGCGGTCATTCTTTCCATAGTGTACACTTGTTTCAGTCTTTGTTTCCATTCTATTACCGTTGGTGATTTGACACTCTTCCAATTTGCTGTTACTATTTTTTTAGCAATCAATAGTAAAATATGTAAAATATATCTCTGCTCTGCATTAAAATCATTGACCGGTATGACTCCAAGTAAACAGAAAGAAATCCACTTGATTTTTGCCGGAATGAATATAAAGATAGTTTTGCAGCACCTGGAGGGTTCAAATTCAAACTTTATGAACTATTAGGGTCCAAATACACAAATAAATGAACCAAAGACTGATAAAAGTGGGTTTAGCAAAATATGACCCCTTTAACACAAATTCAACACAAATATTTCTGCTGTACGTACATGTCGATGATACTTCTATGTCTTCTAATTTATTTATTTTTGTAAAGATCGTGCACTTAGGTGTAGCCTTGTCAGAAGTGGAGGATGGTGCTCAGAGAGTCATCCTGTACTACACCGACCCCGGAACGACAGGTGGAACCCAAGAAGCCGCTTCCTTCAAAATGGGAGACATGACAGGAAGATGGGCGAGGTTTACGCTCACAGTTCAGGACACAGAGGTGGGTTTAATGTCAGCGTGGAGCCTGTTTACATCAATTAATCAATCAATCAGTTAATCAAAGTTTATTTATATAACATTTTACAACAACATAAAGAAGACTGAAGTGCTTTACATCTAAAAGCATGATTAAATTATAAGATAGCAACAGTTGAACCCTTTCATGCATAGCCTTCACTCCAGTGGACAGCTATTCTACAGCTGTTCTCTTGTCTATTCATGGGTTTTGTTGTTTTAGCACTGGGGATGTTGTCGGATGGTGGAAGGAACACTTCGAGGATCTCCTCAATCCCACTGTCACGTCTTCCATAGAGGAAGCAGAGGCTGAGGTCTCAGAGGTGCACTCGTTCATCACCCAAGCCGAAATCACCGAGGTGGTTGGCAAGCTCCTCGGTGGCAGGGCCCCGGGGGTGGATGAGATTCGTCCTGAGTACCTTAAGTCTCTGGATGTGCAGGGACTGTCCTGGCTGACACGTCTCTGTAATATCGCGTGGCAGTCGGGGACAGTACCTCTGGATTTGCAGACTGGGATGGTGGTCCCCCTTTTTGAGGATGTGCTCCAACCACAGGGGGATCACACTCCTCAGCCTCCCGGGGAAAGTCTATTCCAGGGTACTGGAGAGGAGGATCCGACCGATAGTCAAACCTCGGATCCAGGAGGAACAATGTGGTTTTCGTCCTGGTCGTTGAACGCTGGACCAGCTCTATACTCCTCATCGGGTGCTCGAGGGTTCATGGGAGTTTGCCCAACCAGTCCACATGTGTTTTGTGGATTTGGAGAAGGCGTTCAACCATGTCCCTCGTGGTATCCTGTGGGGGGTGCTTCGGGAGTATGGGGTCCAGGGCCCTTTGCTAAGGGCAGTCCGGTCCTTGTACGACCAAAGCAGGAGTCTGGTTCGCATCGCCGGCAGTAAGTCAGACCTGTTCCAGGTGCATGTTGGACTCTGGCAGGGCTGCCCTTTGTCACCGGTTCTGTTCATAATTTTTATGGACAGAATTTCTAGGTGCAGCCAGGGGCCGGAGGGGGTCCGGTTTGGGGACCACAGGATTTCATCTCTGCTTTTTGCAGATGACGTTGTCCTGTTGGCCTCATCGAGCCTGGACCTTCAGTGTGCCCTGGGGCGGTTTGCAGGTCACCACTTCCAAATCCGAGGCCATGGTTCTCGACGGGAAAAAGGTGGTCTGCCCTCTCTGGGTCGACGGAGAGTCTTTGCCCCAAGTGGAGGAGTTCAAGTATCTTGGGGTCTTGTTCACGAGTGAGGGAAGGATGGAGCGTGAGATTGACAGACAGATTGGTGCAGCGTCTGCAGTGATGCGGTCGCTGTACCGGTCAGCTGTGGTGAAGAAGGAGCTGAGCCGAGAGGCGAAGCTCTCGATTTACCGGTCAGTCTATGTTCCTACCCTCACCTATGGTCATGAGCTTTGGGTCATGACCGAAAGGACAAGATCCCGGATACAAGCGGTCGAATTGAGTTTCCTCCGCAGGGTGGCTGGGCGCACCCTTAGGGATAGGGTGAGGAGCTCAGTCACCAGGGAGGAGCTCGGAGTAGAGCCACTACTCCTCCACATCCAGAGGGGCCAGCTGAGGTGGCTCAGGCATCTGTTTCAGATGCCTCCTGGATGCCTCCCTGGGGAGGTGTTCCGGGCATGTCCCACTGGGAGGAGACCTCGGGGAAGACCTAGGACATGTTGGAGAGACTATGTCCCTCAGCTGGCCTGGGAACGCCTCGGGGTCCCCCCGGAAGAGCTGGAGGAGGAGTCTGGGGAGAGGGAAGTCTGGGCATCCCTGCTTAGACTGTTACCCCCGCGACCCGGCCCCACATAAGCGGTGGATAATGGATGGATGGATGGACATTAGCATCACTTGTCGTAATTGGAAAATTCTACTTTCAGAAATAGGTATAATGCAGAATATCTAAAGGGAACACCTGACATACTGAGAATATTGTTATATTGTGATTAATACCTGAATATTAATTATTGTGTGTATGACTTGTTTTCAATTAGTAGAAAGGCCTTTCAGTGTTTATCTAACTCACAGGTGTCAAACATGCGGCCCAGGGGCCAAATCTAGCCCGCCAAAGGGTCCAGTCCGGCCCGCGGGATGAATTTGTGAAATGCAAAAATTACACTTTAGATATTAACAATCAATGGTGTCAACATCATTTTAATTCAGGTTCCACATACAGACACATACAGTCCAATTAGATTTCAAGTGGGTCAGACCAATAAAATATTGTCATAGTAACCTATAAATAATGACAACCCCACATTTTCTCTATTTTTTGGTGTAAAAAAGTAAAATTACATGAAAATGTTTACATTACCAAACTATACTTTTACAAGACATGTGAATAACCTGAACAAATATGAACAAACGGAAATGTCTTAAGAAAAGTAAATGCAACTTTACCAATATTCTGCCTGTTACTAACTCTTTTGTGCGATTGTAATGCACATGTGTAAATGATAAACTGATAAACCGAGGCAGAATATTGTTAAAATGTTAAAATTGCACTTGTTTTTCTTAAGACAATTCAAGCTGTTCATGTTATTCAGATTTTTAAGGAAACTTTGTAGATGTAAACCTGTTCATAATATAATTTTACTTTTTTCACAGTTATCATTTTGCTGGTCCGGCCCACTTGAGATCACAGTGGGCTGAATATGGCCCCTGAACTAAAATGAGTTTGACACCCCTGGCTTAAATATGAGCTCATTTCAACAGTAAATCCATCATGTGTTCATGGTGTCCTCCTCCCTCAGGTGCGTCTCTACATGGACTGTGAGGAGTATCACCGGGTCGCCTTCACCAGAAGCCCTCAGCCTCTGACCTTCGAGGCCAGCTCAGGGATCTTTGTCGGGAACGCTGGAGGAACGGGTCTGGCGAGGTTTGTGGTGAGTCTGGAACATCCTGGATTTACCACCGTGTCTGTATACAAGAACCACAATCAGAATGCTTTTTTAATCCTAGGGTGGGTGTTACAGTTGCTCCAATCAAGTAAAATGAAAAGTAGCAGGAAAGAAATGATCAATAGAACAGAAAAAAACCCCACAAAGATAAAGATTCTTTATTTGTCAGTATATAGGCACGTGTAGACGTGCACCACACACTAAAATTAACCTTTTGTTTTTAACTCATCACTAGCCATATCAAGCGCCTGAGGAACAAATGTGCCTTGCTCAATGGCAAATCAGTCAACAACTTTTTTTTAATGTTGTTTTATATATTGCATGTTTTATATATGAATTGTTTTGTATGCGAAACTGCACTGGGGGAATCATTCAGATTCTATCTATCTATCTACAGTATCTATCTATCTATCTATCTATCTACCTATCTATCTATCTATCTATCTATCTATCTATCTATTAAATCACTCTATGAAGATATTAAGACAATTAAAATAGAAAGAAATGGACAGGGTTTTTTTTATGTGCATTATTATGGAACGGATAGTTTACTTTTGTTTTTTATGTGTCTTATTGTCATGAAAAGGACAGTTTTTTTTTTTTTTTTTTTAATATGTGTATTATTGTTATGAAAAGGACAGAGTTTATTTTTGTTTTTGATATGTGCACTATTACTGCTACGAAAAGGACAGGTTTTTTTTGTTTTTTTTTTAATGAAAAACGCTGCTGTAAAACGGACAATCTATCCTTGATATGTATAGTAATTTCGTGTTTTGTGTAGGAATTTAGGGTAGGTTGAAGGATGGGGCAGAAAATTATAAGTTTAACTTCATCTTGCTCCTTTTTGAATGTTGGATTTTCTTTTATATAATCCTTTTGTTTGGTTTTAATGCAAATTTTAAATAGATAAATAAACAAAGCAAAAACAAACCAATATACATATTAAATCACTTTATTAGGATATTAAGAGACAATTACAACAGCAGTTTGTACAATATTAACTACTAGACAATATATTATCAAAATGATAATTAAAGAAATATACATATATAAGTGTGCAAAAATACTGTGAACAACCAGTTATCGCCTATTGCAGCAATGAGCATATTCCCACTATTTCCTGTTCTGTCTCTTCATCTTCAGCTTTTAATTTATTCTTTGTTTATTCTTTGCTTTGACAGTGTAGAGTTTGTTTGGATCAGTAATTAAAGAATAGATGTTAAATTCACTGTTGACTGCAGAAACAACCGTGGCATTCGGGCGGGTTCTTATTATACATTTGAGACGTGAATACAATAGTCATTGTTGGCAATTTTATGACCACCACAGGAGAGGAGGAATGAATGAGTGCATGTGTTTATGAGCACTGCGTTATCCTGTGAGAGCTCATAAATGACAAGCTGCATGTGATTTACATTTCTGGAATATAGCTGATGTTCTGTCATGTTGAGTGACTCACACATGGCGCTACTGTGAACGCCAACTCTTTAATTAAAAAGAAGAGCAGGATCGGACAATAGTGAGAATACAAGGGTGGAGATTTTAATGCCATGTAATTGTAAGTGAAAATATCCCCGTGTGACTATAGCGGGAGTTTACGATGGGGAAGTTCATCTGCGCAAAACTTTAATGAGATTTACTAAATGTCAAAAAAACTGAAATATGTAATGTTGGTTTTTCCATTATCCCTCTGGTATCCGGGTGCGCCTTTTAGGCACACTTTGCACTTTGTTTTAAAAAACTTCATATTATTTTTCACAATTTAAATAAGGTTAGAATTCAAAAGTTGTTCATTTTGGCATGATCTTTAAAATTCTGGCCACCGACTAAAATGTGCACATTGTAAACAAAAGAAAATTACAAGACTAGCATCTGTCTGCCAAGTGTGCCTAAAACGCACTATTTCTTCCATTTGATATGTATGATTAGGGCTGACCTTGATTTACAAAAATCAAATCAAATTAAAGCAGAAAAATAAATTCATATATAATATTTAATAGTTTGATTTATAGGTGTGCATTTTACGCACACTTGGTGACACATGCTAGTATTTTTGAACATTTGACCTAGCGCCAAAAATAATCATGCAAATTAACCAATGTAGCTGTTAATCATTGACATATGCCAGGCTCCAAGAATCAAATAATATGCAATCCACTTACTTTTTATGTAGTATATTGAAAATTTTTTTTTTTTTTTTGTTATTGCATCCCAAAAAAAATGGTTTGTTTACATTACAAACACAGAATTTAAAGGGTTAAAAAATGTGACAATTATTGAGTATTTGGTATTTTTATTTACGGCTCAAGTTGATGAAATAGAAAAAAGTGCAAAAGAATTCAAAACAAACTGTATGAATTTTTTTTTATATATATTATTCTACAAGTGTGCCAAAAAGGCACACTTGGTGCTTAGTAAGGGCCTTGCTGGATAGGATACCGGAGGGTTAAATCACAAATCCGATGATTTGTTTATTTATTAACGCAACATGACATCAGAAGTCATTACATAAACATGGCGACGAACGTAAATATGGTGTTGATTTACAGATATATTCATTATTATTATATATTACCCCTCTATCTTGTATTAAATTAACCCTTTCATGCATAGTGGTCACTACAGTGGACAGTTATCCTCCAGCTGTTCTCTTGTATATTCATGGGTTTTGTTGTTTTAGTTCCATATCAGTCAACACAGTGGACGCTTATGCATCATGTAACTTTGCTTTTCTTGATAAATCTGATATGCAGTGAGATGTTTGAGTGTAAATCAATTACTGATTGTTAATAGACTGTAATTATCATTTTTTCTTTGACAAAATGTTTTTTTTTTTTTGTATATTATCTCCATGAAGTGAGTAATAACTAGTATTAGAGTATGTTTAAATATGAGAAAACATCAGATTAGGAGCATTAAAAGTGTTTTTATTTCATAGTTTTCACACAGTAGATCAGTAAATATACATTTCTTGGTTTCAAATATTAAACATATCATATCCATCTGAAGGATATTTTTGCAACTCCATGAAAAATAGGTTCATATAAAAATGTTAATCACATTGTTTTTTTTATGCCTAAAGAGGAATAAAAACAGGGAGGAAAAATTGTGATTAAGGTTCTCATAGTTCATGCATGAAAGGGTTAAAAAATGATTGGGTTTCCTGGTGTGTCCACACATACCGCAACATATTTCTTCTTCTTCACTTGTTGTAACGTACATCAACATCTGTTTTTTAAATTCACCCGACTCTAGTTGCGAAAAAAGGTCTTTCCGTTGTAGTTTTGTGTGATATACCATTTGCGCTACGCCCGAAAAACCACCTTTTGCCAGCACAAAAATTTTTAATCAAAAAATGAGACTTTTGATGAAATTGTTATTTTTCCATTAGGTACATTTTTATTTGCGAAATTTGAGGGTCAATGGAAAAGCTAAAACTAATGAGGCAGAGTAGAAGAGGTAGCAACATATGTAAAGTTGTATTCTTCACTCAGTGGTCTTGTAAAATGAAAATAATGCTTTGTCAGTTTCCTTCCAATCATCTCCGATCGGTATTTGCACAAGAAGGCTGTGTTTGTCCCAAAGTAACAGGAGGGATGATGAAAAGGAAATAGCTCAGAGTAAAGGGAATGCAGTTCTGTATGGAGCAGGGAGGTGGAGTTTATGTTTTATCTGAGCAAGAAAATGTATCTGAGTTTCAGTGTTTGATTCAAGATGTTAAATTTGTAAGTAATCCAAAGCAACGTGTGAGTGTTACAGCTCATCAGCTGTTTACATGGCTGATGAATATGGATATTCCCCCTAATATTCCTGTTTACATTCAGACTTTTTCCACTGGCGACAGATGTTCTACTGTGTGAACTCAACCCTTTCCTGTTGTTACAAATACTCTTTAAAAATATCAGCTTTTTGATATTTACTCATATTTACAAGCATGTTGATATCCACCGTCGTGATGTTTAACCCATAAACACCCAAACATCCACCGTCGACCAAAAGCATCTACTGATCTAAACTGTTGATCCATTAATCCTATCAATCCGTGTATATAATTAGTATAAAATAGTTTGTCATCTGTTCATGGTCATCAGATATGACCCATTTGGACGTTCAGAGACTCCATAGTTACCGTAGAAACATCGTCATCTTCTATAACATTGATTCACCAGTAAAACCCATGGAGTTGGATCAATGACAGTGAATGGAGACACAGTAAATGAGAGATTTGACAGAAAAAAACTGAAGAAAAAGTGACTTTTTCTGTTTTGATACAATAATCTTTGACTTTATTTTGAACTTTTATGAGCTTCTACATGATCAGTCACTTAAACTTGTGAAAATAGATGATTTCCACCAGAAAAAAAATGCAAAATTAAGAGGATAATTTTATAATAAATGGTGATAAATCACTTAGGACAGGCTAAATAGAGAGAAAAATTCATTCGGGAACTGACACTGAAGTCACACTGGGTCCTTATGGGTTAACAGTAACTGGGAAGAAATGTGAATTTTACTCCAGAGGATTTTTGTCTTTAACCCTCAAAGACCTAAACAACTGCCAGAAACCAAAAGCATGTACTTATCTAAAGTGATTAATAACTTCTGAACTGATAATGATGAGAATGACAAGAATGATGACAATTGAAGAGAAGTGAGGTTAACTGATCCAAGGGACTTGATTTTTCACATATTATGCTAATAGGAAGCTAAACGATAGACTGTTTGTGGAGAACGGGTGGGATTAAATAAATTATACTTCCTCCCACTCCTTTTCAAATATGCAAATGACGTCACTTTATTTTCATGAATATGTACAGGTTTTTGTTTGTTTTGTTTTCTTTTAATCTGTTTCATTTGTAAAGACTGAATGGGATTACTTGGTTTTGTTGCATATTCGAAATAAACTAAACTAAACTAAATAATCTTACCAATACTTGTTAAGAATCAACAAAATAAAATGCAGTTTGTCACCGTTTGGATGTCCTGAAGCTCCATTGTGGAAACACCATGATCGTCTGTGACATTAGGCACTTTTACAAAGAAAGGTGAGATGGTGATCCCACCTTTTTTCCACTATTGACCGATTTCCACAGCTGAGCCAAAGGAGTAACAGAGGTTCGACAGGCTGGAGTTTTACCCAACGGACCTGCATTCCGGAATCAAAGGGGTGGTGGTGCAGCGTATAGTGTGACGTATAACTTGCATGTCGGAAATTTAAAGCATAGTGGTGTTGCTAGCCTCTCCAGAATTGGCCCGTCTTTCACCGTTCCACAAATGTTAGCATGGATAGAGTCATCCGCCCTGAGTGACAACAGCTCGCGGAGCTTGGCGTCTCCCCAGTTCAACATCTTTCTGGTCGCAGTTTTTGGTTTTTGTTACAGGGTGGGGAAGCAAAATTTACAATGAACATTTACTTGTTTTTTTCTCAGCAGGCACTACATCAATTGTTTTGAAACCAAACATATATTGATGTCATAATCATACCTAACACTATTATCCATACTTTTTCAGAAACTTTTGCCCATATGAGTAATCAGGAAAGCAAACGTCAAAGAGTGTGTGATTTGCTGAATGCACTCGTCACACCAAAGGAGATTTCAAAAATAGTTGGAGTGTCCATAAAGACTGTTTATAATGGAAAGAAGAGAATGACTATGAGCAAAACTATTACGAGAAAGTCTGGAAGATACTATTAAAGAAGAATGGGAGAAGTTGTCACCCGAATATTTGAGGAACACTTGCGCAAGTTTCAGGAAGCGTGTGAAAGCAGTTATTGAGAAAGAAGGAGGACACATAGAATAAAAACATTTTCTATTATGTCAATTTTCTTGTGGCAAATAAATTCTCATGACTTTCAATAAACTAATTGGTCATACACTGTCTTTCAATCCCTGCCTCAAAATATTGTAAATTTTGCTTCCCCACCCTGTAGTTTAGTTTATTTTCAATATGCAATTAGACACAGTAATCTTACTTAGTCCTTAGAATTAAAACAGGTAGTGAGAGGTCATGGAAAAAAAAAAACATATACATATACATGATTTCATTTGCACATTCGAAATGGAGTGGGAGGAAGTATAACTTGTTATGTTTGTCTTTAAAACATCACACCTTGGTTGCGGAACGAGAGGTGTTCCTTTTACATAGTGTTCCGGAATCATGGTTCCACCTTACAAAGCGTTTCAAAGCCACGATAAAGGTGGGACCAAATGATCCCACCATTTCGTTTACACAGACTTCGTTCCCGAATAAAGGCGACATATTCCCATAACAACTGCTGTGTAAAAGGAGCAACAAAATAACCAGCAAAACCCATAGTTTAACAAATTACAGTGGTTTTAGATGCTTTTTTATGTTCAATTAACAATACAGCTTTTTGTAAAAGTCATTTTTCTTCAGTTTTCTCTGTTTTAATGTAGAAACCTTTGAATTTACATTGAACTTTTATGAACATAATAATAATAATAATAATAATAATAATAACAATAACAATAATAATAATAATAATACATTTTATTTATAGGCACCTTTCTTGGCACTCAAGGACACCCTACAGTAAACAGGAGAATATAAAACAAGCAATGAAAGAGAATAAAAAATAAAAGGCAGGTTAAAAATTGGACAATTGTGGTCACAAAGAGAAAGCGAAACATCTACGTGATCAGTAAATTAAATACAGAAAAATATCTGATTTTCAATGTTTAACAAATTACAGTGGTTGTAGATACTTTTTTTTTTTTTACATTCAATTAACAATAGGATTTCTTGTAAAAGTATTTTTTTTTCTTCAGTTTTCTCTGTTTTAATATAGAAACCTTTGAATTTACATTGAGCTTTTATGAACATCTACACGATCAGTAAATTAAATACAGAAAAATATCTGATTTTTAAATGTTTGACAAATTACGGTGGTTTTATATACTTTTTTTAACATTCGATTAACAATAGTTTCTTGTAAAAGTGACTTTTTCTTCAGTTTTCTCTGTTTTAATACAGAAACTTTTGAAATTACATTGAGCTTTTTATGAACCTCTACATGACCAGTCAATTAAATACAAAAAAAATCTGATTTTTAACAAGTCTAAATCACTTAGGAAGAAGTTAATGCAGAGAAAGGCACATTAGAAGTGACCGCAAAATAGTTCTAGGTCTTAACCCAGTTTTTCTTGTTTTGCAACATGTGGTAAAATGTGCAAATTAGATTCACTCTGTGTGTTTTATAGATCCTGATAAAACTGGAACTATAGTAGCATGTTCGCATTAGCATCACTTGTAATTCGGAAAATGCTCCTTTCTGAAAACAAGCAGGGAGCAGCAGAAGTGGGGTTTATGTTTGTCCGAGCCAGAAAATGTATCTGAGTTTCAGTGTTTGAGTCAAGATGTTAAACCTGAACGTAATCCAAAGCAATGTGAGAGTATTACGTTTAATAGAGCGGCTAAGCACATATTTGGCAGCGCTTCTTTTCCAGAGTAAATCAGCTCTGCCCCGATGTTTGAGACAGACAAATAAGTAACCTATGTACTTTTCTTTAACAACAACACAAATCCAAACCTTTAATCCCCCACCCTTTTTTTTCTCTCTTAACAGACGTGCTACCAGACGTTTAGTTTCCAGGACAGTGGAAAGAAGTCCTTATCGCCAAGCGGTTTTTCTTATTAAGGTTTTATTAGAGAAATCTGAGGAGAGTTTCAAAGAAATCCAGTGTGTTTATTCAGAAATATATGAGTCAGTTTTTGTTGCTGGAACAGTTTGCAGCAGTTTAACCCATAAAGACCCAGTGTTACTTTTGTGTCAGTTCCCAAATGATTTTTTTCTCTATTTTTAACTTTTCTTAAGTGATTTATCACCATTTACTCTAATATTATGCTCAGTATTTTGCATTCTTAAATGAAAATTTGGTATTTTCCTATATTTAATTTACTGATCAATATTGATGTTCATAAAGCTCAAATTAAAGTTGAGGGTTATTATATCATAAACAGAGAAAAAGGAGATAAAAGTGACTTTTTCAGTAAAACATGAGTGTCCATCCACTGTCATTTATCAAACTCCATGGGTTTTACTGGTGAATCAATGTTGTAGAAGATGACGGTGTTTCCACGGTAACTACGAAGCCTCTGAACATCCAAATGGGTCATATCGGATGACCATAAAAAGATGACAACCTGCATTTTGCACTAATTATTCACACTGATTAATAGGATTAGTGGATTAACAGGAATTTCACTTTATATATCAGCAAATGGTTTTGGTTGCTAGTGGATGTTTGGGTCTTCATGGGTTAATGTGCCTTAAAACAACCTCTGACGTGGGATTTTACATCACACAGAGTTCCGTTTCACCGTCATTTTTTGCATTCTGTGACATTCACGTTTAACCAAAAAAAAAAAAAAAAAACAGCCTCTGCAAATCAAACATGTCTACTAGGGATGTCCGATATTGGCTTTTTTGCCAAAAACCAATATGTCGATATTGTCCAATGCTTAATTTCCGATTCTGATATCTACCGATACCGCTGCCGATATATGTGGGATATTAAACTAATTTTAGGTAACATCACATATCTCCTGTCATGGAATTAACACATCATGCCTAATTTTATTGTGATGCATTTTCAAATGCAACAAGGCTTTCAAAATGTAAACACTGTCTGTGCAAAGAATACATACTTCAACTTAAGTTGTGGAAAAAATGCCATATTTATTTATTTTCTCTCCCTCCCTCCATGAGTCTATTACAGTGTGGCAACTCTACTGTACAATTTTGAAAACCCCGCATTTCTTTCAGCTACAAACAATGCTTCATTTACGCGTCGGTAAATGCTGGTGAAATCAAGGCATTATTTTATCGGTTTTAATGATAGGCAAAAAAACCGATAACGATATTCACCGATATTACATTTTTATGCCAATATCGGGCCGATAATATCGGTTGGTCGGTATTATCGGAAATCCCTAATATCTACCGATTTAAAATATTTAATACATGTTGATCCACTAATCCTATCAATACATGTAAATAATTGGTGTAAAATACAGTTTGTCATTTTTTCAGGGTCATCACATATGACCCTATTCTACAACATTGATTCACCAGTGAAACCCATGGAGTTGGATCAAAGACAGTGGATGGAGAAACTTATTTTTTGCTCAGTTAATGATATATTTTACAGAAAAAGTCGCTTTTTCTTCAGTTTTCTCTGTTTCTGATATAATAAGCCTTAATTTTAATCTGAACTTTTATGAAAATCTACATGATCAGTAAATTAATATATGGGAAAATACCAGATTTTTACAGAAAAAATGCAAAATATAAGGGATAATATTATAATAAATGGTGATAAAACCCTTAAGAAAGGATAAATAGAGACAAAAATCCACTTGGGACATGCTGGGTATGGTTACGTAGGGTAAAAAAAAATAGATCAGATGATAATGAGTCGGCCTACATTTACCTGGCATGTAAGTGTCATACATGGATGGAAAGGGTATTTCTAGTACTTTGAGGCCTTGCAAAGACATTTTTCAATTTTAACAATTTTCACCAAAAATCTTAATAAAAACATTTCGGTTGCATAGGGTAAAAAAAACTACATAAAAAATTGGCAAATCAAAAGTTGCTGTTTTCACTTAAAGTTGCCAAAATTAACATTACCATAGTGTCAGGTATATTGTTGACTGCAACTCCTACAATTTTGGTGGAAAAAAACGAATCGGTCTAGGATTGGGGGATATCAATATGAAGGGAAGTCTGGTTACGTAGGATTAAGTGATTTTTGTTACGTAGGGTAAATTCTCAAATCTTCAAGGCTGGTAATCAGATATATGTCAAGCACAAATGATTTAATACTATCCCAATATCATACTTGGAGTGAATAATTTTAAGTATAAATGATGTTTAAAACCTATAATCTTTAACCCTGTAAAGCCTGAACCATTAAACCATTGACAGAAAATTCCAGTTCTTTGAAAGTGGAGCCTTTATTAGTCCTTCTGAACAACCAAAAACATTGTTTTCAAATATCAATTTCCATGTATGAGTTTCAATGTTGTATCATATTTGATACATCAGGTCTGAATGCTCAAATATTATTATTTTTGAACAAACAAAAACAGAACACATCTAACAAATTGGTAAATTCTTGTCAAAATTGCCAAAGTTCTGCTTCCTTCCTCACTAATGACAATGTTGTAGTGTCACTGGAAAGGCCTCTGGTGAGTGAATTCCTCCCCCCTGGTGGATTTTCTGTGTATTGCATGTATCTAATTGTATACATCAGGTTTTTCGATTAAAAAAAAAAAAAAAAAAAAATACCATACTGATCATGTAGAGGGCTTCGAAACTCATGTATCAAATATGATACGTTTGGTGTTGTAGGGTTAAGGTTGAGATATTTTTTTTATTTTTTATTTTTTTTTATTATTGATTTATTTCGAATATGAAAATGATACAAGCTTCCTGATTGCTACAAACTGACTTCTTTAAATGACATAATATAGAAATGAAAATTCAAGGAAGCATAAAATAATGATGCACGCAAAAAGAAAAGAAAAAAAGATATAAGCCAGTACTCTCTTGGGTGAGTAAAGTATGACACAAAAATTTAAATGTGGACGTTAAATATACTCTTTTAAACCAATGAAAATCAATCGGCTCTCTCTCTTTGTTTTTGTTTTTTTTTGGTAGACATCATTTAGAAACAGTAAAGTTGGTTTTAGGACTCCCGAACAGTCATGGATCAGCTACAAAAGACAAAATAAGTCTATCTTAAAGTTGTTTTTTCACCCAACAGACTGCACACAAAAGTAGGACTGGATCTTTATAGGTTAATAAAGGTCAATACTGTGAAATGCATTGTGTTACCGACCCAAAGCTCCGCATAATGACTTGTATTTTTAGCAGACATGGGACCAATACTCGTGCTTTATTGCGACTCCGTGGGGGTGGACAGATAATAACGGCAACAGGAAATTACATAGTTCTTAGAGTTATGCTGTTCAATAATTCAATTCAGTGATGAACTAAGATTAAATGAAGGTTATTCTATCCCACAGGTCTTCAGTAATGGCAGTCAAAAGTGCATGGGAATGAAATAATCTGTGAAATATGTTTGTGAAATAATAATAAAAAAACTTCCAGTAAAGTACTGCATCCTGAGTTATCTTAGGATGTGGCCAAGAAGCTTAAGGAGATATAAAATGAGGGGAAAAATACATAAAAACAGTTTTAAAAAATCTAAACTCTCACCCCAATAATCCGACAAAATCTGTAAAATCCAGTCAGGATTTGCACATGGTAATGTAGCCACTGTGACCAAAAACAGATTCACTATATTAATCTCCATCTTCGTTAACCCATAAAGATCCAGCGCTACTTTTGTTACAGTTTCCAAATCAATTTTTCTCCATATTTAACCTTTCTGAAGTGATTTATCACCATTTATTCTAATATTATATTCTGTGTTTTGCATTTTTTAGTGAAAAACTGGTGTTTTCCTGTATTTAATAAACTGATCATGTAGATGTTCATATAAAATCAGATTAAAACTGAGGGTTGTTATATCAAAAACTGAGAAAACTGAAGAAAAAGTGACTTCTAAAGCAAAATCTATGTTTTTAACCCTCTATTCTATTTGATGCATGTATTTGTGAAGCATCTGCTGTTGATACTCAGATCACTGGAGCTGTATGGTCAATAAATACTCTATCTTTATTTAAATATCACAATAGGGGACAACCTTCATGCATGTACAGTTTAACTGGACCTCATGCTGTAACATTACCTTAAATCCTTTTTTTTTTTTTAACTTTCTTTTAACCCATAAAAACCCAGTGCTACATTTGTGAGAGTTTCCAATTGATTTTTTTCTCTATATTTAACCTTTCTGAAGTGATTTATCACCATTTATTCTAATATTATATTCTGTGTTTTGCATTTTTTAGTGAAAAACTGGTGTTTTCCTGTATTTAATAAACTGATCATGTAGATGTTCATATAAAATCAGATTAAAACTGAGGGTTGTTATATCAAAAACTGAGAAAACTGAAGAAAAAGTGACTTCTAAAGCAAAATCTATGTTTTTAACCCTCTATTCTATTTGATGCATGTATTTGTGAAGCATCTGCTGTTGATACTCAGATCACTGGAGCTGTATGATCAATAAATACTCTATTTTTATTTAAATATCACAACAGGGGACAACCTTCATGCATGTACAGTTTAACTGGACCTCATGCTGTAACATTACCTTAAATCCTTTTTTTTTTTTTTTAACTTTCTTTTAACCCATAAAAACCCAGTGCTACATTTGTGAGAGTTTCCAATTGATTTTTTTCTCTATATTTAACCTTTCTGAAGTAATTTATCACCATTTATTCTAATATTATATTCTGTGTTTTGCATTTTTTAGTGAAAAACTGGTGTTTTCCTGTATTTAATAAACTGATCATGTCGATGTTCATATAAGATCAGATTAAAACTGAGGGTTGTTATATCAAAAACTGAGAAAACTGAAGAAAAAGTGACTTCTAAAGCAAAATCTATGTTTTTAACCCACTATTCTATTTGATGCATGTATTTGTGAAGCATCTGCTGTTGATACTCAGATCACTGGAGCTGTATGGTCAATAAATACTCTATCTTTATTTAAATATCACAATAGGGGACAACCTTCATGCATGTACAGTTTAACTGGACCTCATGCTGTAACATTACCTTAAATCCTTTTTTTTTTTTTTTTTAACTTTCTTTTAACCCATAAAAACCCAGTGCTACATTTGTGAGAGTTTCCAATTGATTTTTTTCTCTATATTTAACCTTTCTGAAGTGATTTATCACCATTTATTCTAATATTATATTCTGTGTTTTGCATTTTTTAGTGAAAAACTGGTGTTTTCCTGTATTTAATAAACTGATCATGTAGATGTTCATATAAAATCAGATTAAAACTGAGGGTTGTTATATCAAAAACTGAGAAAACTGAAGAAAAAGTGACTTCTAAAGCAAAATCTATGTTTTTAACCCTCTATTCTATTTGATGCATGTATTTGTGAAGCATCTGCTGTTGATACTCAGATCACTGGAGCTGTATGGTCAATAAATACTCTATCTTTATTTAAATATCACAATAGGGGACAACCTTCATGCATGTACAGTTTAACTGGACCTCATGCTGTAACATTACCTTAAATCCTTTTTTTTTTTTTTTAACTTTCTTTTAACCCATAAAAACCCAGTGCTACATTTGTGAGAGTTTCCAATTGATTTTTTTCTCTATATTTAACCTTTCTGAAGTGATTTATCACCATTTATTCTAATATTATATTCTGTGTTTTGCATTTTTTAGTGAAAAACTGGTGTTTTCCTGTATTTAATAAACTGATCATGTAGATGTTCATATAAAATCAGATTAAAACTGAGGGTTGTTATATCAAAAACTGAGAAAACTGAAGAAAAAGTGACTTCTAAAGCAAAATCTATGTTTTTAACCCTCTATTCTATTTGATGCATGTATTTGTGAAGCATCTGCTGTTGATACTCAGATCACTGGAGCTGTATGGTCAATAAATACTCTATCTTTATTTAAATATCACAATAGGGGACAACCTTCATGCATGTACAGTTTAACTGGACCTCATGCTGTAACATTACCTTAAATCCTTTTTTTTTTTTTTTTAACTTTCTTTTAACCCATAAAAACCCAGTGCTACATTTGTGAGAGTTTCCAATTGATTTTTTTCTCTATATTTAACCTTTCTGAAGTGATTTATCACCATTTATTCTAATATTATATTCTGTGTTTTGCATTTTTTAGTGAAAAACTGGTGTTTTCCGGTATTTAATAAACTGATCATGTAGATGTTCATATAAGATCAGATTAAAACTGAGGGTTGTTATATCAAAAACTGAGAAAACTGAAGAAAAAATGTCTTCTAAAGCAAAATCTATGTTTTTAACCCTCTATTTTTTTGGGAAAAACTGGTATTTTAATGTATTTAATTCACTGATCATGTAGATGCTCATAAAAGCTCAAATTCAAATTGAGGGTAAAACTGAAGAAAAAGTGACTTTTAAAGCAAAATCTTTTTTTTTTAACCCATAAAGACCTACTATTATATTTAATGCACATGTTAGTGAAGCATCTTGTGTTGATAAGGTCATTAAATACTCTATCTTTATTTAGACATCACATATGGTGTCCAGTAGGGGACAACCTTCAAGCATGTACAGTTTAATTGGACCTCATGCAATAACATTACCTTAAAGGTTTGGGTTTTTTTTTTAACTTTCTTTTAACCCATAAAGACCCACTACTACTTTTGTGTCAGTTCCCAAATAAATTTTTCTCTTGATTTAACCTTTCTTAAGCAATCTATCACTATTTATAACAAATTATCCTCCATATTTTGCATTTTTTGCTGTGAATTATGTATTTTCTTATATTTAAGTTCCTATATTTAATTTAGATGTTCATAAAAACTGAAGAAAAAGTGACTTTTTCACCAAAATATATGATTAACTGAACATAAATCAAGTGTTTCCATCCACTGTCATTGATCCGACTCCATGAGTTTTACTGGTGAATCAATGTTGTAGAAGATGACGGTAGCTGCTTTTCCATTGGATATCTGCGCAAACTTTACCGATATTTATTAAATGTTGAAGAAACAGAAGTGCGTAATGTCAGTTCTTCCATTAAATCACAAATCAAATCAAATGAGATTATTTTTTTATTTATTATTGCGAGATGACACGAGAAGTCATTCCATAAACATGGCGACGAACAAAAATATTTACAGATATATTCATTATTATTATATATTACCCCTCTATCTCGTACTAAATTAAAAAATGTTCGGGTTTCCTGGTGTGTCCACACATACCATGACATGTTTCTTCTTCTTCTTCGCTGGTTGTAACGTCCGTAAACATCCAGTTTTTTTAATTCACCTGACTCTTGTTGCGAAAAAAGGTCTTTCCATTGCAGTTTTACGTGATATGCCATTTGCGCTACGCCCGAAAAACCACCTCTTGCCAGCGCAAAAACTTTTAAGCGAAAAATGAGACTTTTGGCAAAATTGTCGTTTTTCCAATAGGAAAATTTTTATATTTGCGCAATTTGAGGGTCAACTGAAAAGCAACTATTGTTTCCATGTTCACTACGGAGCCTCTGCACATCCAAAAAAAGATGACAAACTGCATTTTACACCAATTATTGACATGTATTGATAGGATTAGTGGATCAGCAGGTATTAAACAGTTTAGATCAGTAGATGCTTTTGGATCTTTATGGGTTAAATGAATCTCCGTCTTCGTCTCTACCGTCTTCCTCTCTCCAGTCGTTTCCAGCTGTTTCCATGTTTGAACTGGCAGCTCTTTCAGGTCATCCATCTCAGCCACAGTAGCTCTGAGACTGCACTCAAACTAAGCCTCGCCATAGCACACACATGCAAATGGATATAAACAGTAAAAAAAAAATCTACTTTCACTCTTTGCAAGTGCAAGTGGTCAAAGGCAAAAGTGATTTAACAAGTTTTTTAGCTCTTTTTTTAATCCATAGCGTTGATGTTTTTAGCATCATTACATTTACTTTATCTGTTTCTATATATGTATCTCTGTAAGGACATGTTTAATTTGTCTGTGAGCTCGTGCTGAGGTCTGTTTTTTATTTGTCCGTCCTTTATTTATCCATAAAGCTCCCACCGAGACACAATTTGTATTCTTCGGTGGAATCCTGGACATGGCAGAAGCAAATACAGTGGTGGCCAAAATAATTAAAACAATGAGCATATTTCAGAGGTTCCATCTGTGTGCATTAAAACACCCATAAAATGAATGAAACATCTCTATAAATGCTCTATAAACCATAGAATAGAGCCATCATAAGGAGATTTGGGTCATTTTCCTGACAGTAAAGAAGCTAGGCCTATTTCATGTCAGTATTACACAATCATGCTCTTTCATAGAAGAAGCTAAATTCCTTGTGTATTGTGTTGTTTTGTGCATTTTCAGGTGTGATTGTGGTTAAATTGATGGTCGAGTGAGTCTTAGGACAAAGCTGTGGGATTCTGTTGAATATACAAGTCCTATCCTGCCCATTAAGTAAATATTAAAGTTAATTAAAAAAGGATGAAAATATCAGTACTCACCAAGGTTATAATACTTTTGGATTTTTCATTATAGTTTAGTTTTACTTAGTTTTGACTTTTTTTTCTAATTCAGTTCATTTTAATTGGTTTTTAGAACAGGTTTGCTTGTTTTTATTAGTTTTCGTGTTTTCTAAATGCTTTGTTTTACTTTAGTTTTTTCATATCTTTTATCTTCTTCGCCGTCGTATATCCCATAGAAGACTCTGGTTCTTTTTCTCAACTTTAGTCTCCACGTTGCCAGGTAGAGGTGGGACGAGAAGACGACTCTAAACGACAGAGATGAGAAATGACGGACTGTCAAGTGGCATATGGTGCCGCTAGCTAAAATTGCTCAAGCGAAATAAATCCATTTCATATCAATCCGACATTGACAAAGATGAAAACGAAGGGAATTTTATCCATAATTTTTACATGTTTTAGTTAGTTTTGTAAACACACAATACAGTTTCAGTTAGTTATCATTTTTCTTTTAATTGTAGTTTTTATTTATTTCAGTTAATGAATTTTTTTTTGTTTTTTTTTTTTTTCCGATTTCAGTATTCATTTTGTTAGTTTTCATTGACAATAATAACCTCTGTACTCACTTCATCTGATATTTGTTGTGCTAAGGGCCACCAGATGGATGGATGAATGGATGGATGGATGGATATAGATTTAGATATTTTTTTAGAACTATATATATGTATGTTTGTTTATTTATAGCTTTATATATGTATGTATATGGATAGATAGAGAGAGAGAGAGAGAGAGAGAGAGAGAGAGAGAGAGAGAGAGAGAGAGAGAGAGAGAGAGAGAGAGAGATAGATAGATAGATAGATAGATAGATAGATAGATAGATAGATAGATAGATAGATAGATAGATAGATAGATAGATAGATAGATAGATAGATAGAATCTGAATGATGAAGTGTTCCAATTATTTTGGCCACTACTGCAGTTTCACATATAACACAATTCATATATAAAACATGCGATATAGAAAGGAACATGAAAATATGTAAGAAAAGAACACATACTTCTACATAGATATATGTAAAATTATGAACATGTTTCTTTAATATCAGCACCTAAAATGTCTTTCAAGCCATTTGAAGTAGTTTCTTAAGAAAAATGATGCTTCACAATCAATTCCATGCACGTGTTGCATACATAAAATTTGAAGTTTTCCTGAACTCTGAGTATTTCTCAGGTGAACTCAGAAGAATTTGAGAAGTCAACCAGCAAAAGGTTTTAGAGCAGGGGTGTCAAACTCATTTTAGTTCAGGGGCCACATTCAGCTAAATTTAATCTGAAATGGGCCGAACCAGTAAAATAATAACATTATAATTTATAAATAATGTCAACACCAAACTTTTCTCTATGTCTTAGAACAAAAAAAGTAAATTTACATTATGAGAAGGTTTACATTTGCAAAGTATCCTTTCAAACAATGTTATTAACATGAACAAACTGAAAAAATAAGTGTAATTTTAACAATATTATGTCTGAGTTTATCATTTACACATGTACATTGTAACTTACAGATCACGGTGGCTCTACAAACACACAAAACATTTATTAACAGGCAGAACCTTGTTAAAATTGTATGTACTTGACTTTAGACATTTCAGGTTGTTCATATTTGCTCAGGTTATTCACATTTTTTTGCAAAATTAAACTTTGTTTTAGTGTAAATACATGAAAATATTTACATTTACAGAGAGAAAAATGAGGACTTGTCATTATTTTTATGTAATTATGATCATATTTGACTGGTCCTGCCCACTTGAGATTGAATTGGTCTGAATGTGGAACCTGAACTAAAAGGATTGTCAGTATCTTAGTGTAATTTTTGCATTTCTCAAATTCATCCCAAGGGCCGAACTGGGCCCTTTGGCGGGCCGGATTTGGCCCCCGGGCCGCATGTTTGACACCTGTGTTTTAGAGTTAAGGTTTACCGAGCAATGCCTGTATGTAGCGACAACTTATCCTGTAGATTCATGTGAAATATTGTGTATGAACCAGCATCAGTGAAGTGTAGCATGATAGTCCAGTTTATGAAATAATAATGCATGCATGCAAAAGTTCAAGTTATGTGCATGTTATAGCTAAATAAAACTGGATGTTCTGCACAAATGCCTATGGATAGCATGTCTGAATCAATTTACATTCAGTTTAAATGGCACCCTCTTGTGGCATAAACACTCTCATACAGTCTTTTTCAATGACACATCTATTTTTGACTTTATAAGCAAAGAACGGTTGAACTAATGTGGTGTTTGATGTTACGACATTAACCATCCCCGATATGGTGAGTGCTAGGATGACAAAAAGCAGTTCCCTGTAAGTACTTAACCTTTATTTAGGCATCCCTAACATCTGAGAAATCCTCAGTACCATCCTGTGAACGTTAAACAGACTGCTATATATATATATATACACAAACTGTCCTCATTCATATCCAGTACTCTGCAGACTTGTTATAACCTTAGTGAGAGGAAAAAAACATTTTAAATACTAGCCCGTGGCACAACATCCGGTGTATAATCTGGAAAGACTGTTATGATTGCACGGTTGGACCATAAAAGGCACAAGCAGAGTGTTCACGCCTTGTATTCTGTCACAGTTGAAGAAGCATGCAAGCTATTCTGTAAGTATCACGCCAACATTTTCCGTGTATAAAGAGATTTATACGCATAGCAACCGTTCAGAGTTTGCCACAGGATTCACACACAGAAAAAAAAATAATAATCATGAGCAGATAGGGCACGTTTCATACAAGCAAGTCTGCATTTGACATAAATAGCCAATATCCTTTGAATACACTGCCTTTTATAATAACACAAATCTACAAACTGACATTCTGAAGAATAATTCCACTACATTGCGATGGGGGGATTTCAGCTACAGAGCGGAAGAAGTCGCATGGTACACTGTTTGTTTGTTTCCAACGTGTTCAGTGCTCATACACATGTCTCTAATTTGGTTGTTTCTCCGATTCCATGTGCACCCATTTTACTTTTTTTTTTGTCTCAGCGCTATTCCCCAGTACCTCACCCACATTAAAGTTCATAGACCGTGATTTAATCCATTAGAAACAGGTGTTTATCCTCTAGCCCACACTCGATATTAATAACATTTCCATAGAACGTCTTTACTGATCTAATAAGAAGACGTGCCTGCTGATTCTCAAGTTTGAAAGACTACACTGGTCGACAACAAATTTATTGTTTAAGTTTTTTGAGCTGATTTAGGATAATTTTGGTGAAGTGAGTGCAGTTGTCCTTATTTATAGGTTAAATTACAGTATTTTTCTGGTCTGACCCAATTGAGATCTAATTGGTTTCTATGTGTATGTATGGAACCTGAAATAAAATGATTTTTACACTATTGATTGTTGATATCTTCAGTGTAATTTTTGTATTTCAGAAATTCAACCTACGGGCCAGATTGGACCCCTTGGCGGGCCGGATTTGGCCCCCAGGCCACATTTTTGACACCTGTGCTGTATTGTGTGTTTACAAAACTAACTAAAACATATAAAAATTACACTGGTCAACAACACATTTATTGTTTAAGTTTTTTGAGCTGATTTAGGATCATTTTGGTGTGCTGAATCCAAAAATCACATTAATTTTGCTCAATCAGGTCAACTTTGTGAACTATGATACATATTGGCTTTTTAACATTTTTGCTTACATTTATGGGCATTTTCACATCATATCATACAAAATTCTTTCATATTGTCCTTTTTCCATCAGGCACATTTTTTTTGCGCAAATTACATTCCTGCAATTTGAGGTTCAATGGAAAAACGACTACTGATAGTTAAAGTAAACACCACAGAACTTTTGCTTGCGGGGTCCCCCTAAAGTCAAGAAACGGTATTGTCAGTAACAACTGTTGTAAAATCTCTATCTCTGTAATACTCGCACATTTGTTGTCAAGCCATTGATGCTGGTAAACTTCCTGAGGCAAGACAGGAGACATACTGAAAGAAATTTACAAGGGGCTTCTTCAGTGAGACATGGTTATAATTACACAATATAAAGTTCGGAGCATCCGGTGAGATAGTCTGCGATCTCTGTACAACATCAAATACAGTGTGGGAGGCAGAATGGGCATTTCCCTTTGAAAAGTGAAAGTGAAACTTAAGACATGTTCCTAATTCCTCTAAGTCTCCCACTGTTGTAAAGCTCTTTTATCTTTCCCGTACCTCCTGAAACTTTGCAAACTTTAATTTGAGGGGGCAAGACGTTTGTTTTTTTCCGGGCCTTGAGGGAACTCCCATTGCAGGTAAAATGGGCGCAACAACACCGACAAAAGTTCAATGTCTGGTGTCCAGATGTGTTCTCTGATATATAGGTAAATGCATAATTCACAGCAAAAAATGCTAAGTATAGAGGATAATATTGTAATAAATAGTGATAGATTGCTTAAGAAAGGTTATATCAAGAGAAAATTTCATTTGGGAACTGACACAAAAGTAGCACTGGGTCTTTATGGGTTAAAAAAAAAAAACCTGGAACTAGAGGTTTTACTTTTCAAAGGTGGGGTGTCATTGATTAACTTTGGTCTTGGGGTTCTTCAGTTTTGAGCTTATGAACTTGGTTTAATAAACTGGAGAAAATGACCACAAATTAGAGGGGAAGAAAAGTTCATAACTCTTTATTCTAAACACAAATTATAGTTTTTGTAAATTCTTCTTTTATATCAAAAAATAGAAATACTACGTATAACCCCTTTAAGTGTAAATTTGACACAATGAAAGTTGCTGGACCTACTCAGTTATTCACACAGCTGATCACAAACTGTTTACAAGAATCTTTGCCATGGTTTTATGGAAATAGATGCTTTCAGTGAATCTTTTATTGACTGATAAACTTGTACCACAAATGGCAAAAAAAAAGAAGAAAAAATCAACTCCTATCAGACTACGTAAATCCTCTGGAGAATCCTACGTTTTTGTTTTGCCTTTTATTAGTCCGGTTATTTTCCACGGCCATGGCCAAATCTGATGAATGTTGTTTTCTTGACAGTTCATTTGCAAATAAAACTGTAATTGAATTAGTGTGTGATGCATGTGAAGACCTTGAGGGAGTGGATGATGGTCTGTGGAGGACAGAGAGTACAGGGTGTTTCTATGAAAACACACTCATGCAAATGGATTAGATCTGATAGAGATTTAATCAGGTGCAAAGTGACTTTGTGCAATAAAACCAAACTGTTATTGTGTTAATATTTCAAGTTTTTTGCTAGAAACGGGTAGCGAAGCCTGTGCTCATAAATGAACCTGGTTATTTCATTATAATAAAAAAGTAACCGTTGTGTTTTTGTGCAATACAGTATAATGTTGAATACAGGATATACACATGCTAACAAAGCCACTCAAAAATGAATTCACCACATTGATCTCTGTCTTTGTTAACCCATAAAGACCCAGTGCTACTTTTGTGACAGTTCCCAAAGGATTTTTTCTCTATATTTAACCTTTCTGAAGTGATTTATCACCATTTATTGTCATATTATCTTCTGTGTTTTGCTTTTTTTTGTGAAAAACTTATATTTTCCTGTGTTTAATTCACTTGATCATGTAGATGCTCATAAAAGCTCAGGTTAAAATGAAGCATTAATCTATCAAAAACACAGAAAACTGAAGAAAAAGTGAGTTTTAAAGCAAAATCTTTTTTTTAACAGATAAACACCCACTATTATATTGGATGCACATGTTTGTGAAGCATCTTCTGTTAATACTCAGATCACTGGAACTGTATGGTCATTAAATACTCTACTTTTATTGAACATACAGGGTGTGGAAGCAAAATTTACAATGAACATTTAGTTGTTTTTTCTCAGCAGGCACTACGGCAATTGTTTTGAAACCAAACATATATTGATGTCATAATCATACCTAACACTATTATCCATACCTTTTCAGAAACTTTTGCCCATATGAGTAATCAGGAAAGCAAACGTCAAAGAGTGTGTGATTTGCTGAATGCACTCATCACACCAAAGGAGATTTCAAAAATAGTTGGAGTGTCCATAAAGACTGTTTATAATGGAAAGAAGAGAATGACTATGAGCAAAACTATTACGAGAAAGTCTGGAAGTGGAGGAAGCAAAAAAAAAACGTACCAAAAGCTTCTATCAAAGCTCTCAAATCCAAAATCCTAAAGGATCCAACCAAATCCATGAGAAAAATGGTAATTGAACTTGAGGTAGACAACAAGACCGTTAGAAATACATAAAATATGATATGAAGTTAAAATCTTACACAAGAACACCAAAACACTTGTTGACAACAGCAACAAATCCAACTTCAGCAGTTTTTGGGAATCATGTTTATGGCCGCCTTCTAGCCCAGACCTAAACCCTCTGGATTCTGCTATTTGGGGCGTTTTAGAACATGCTACCAATAGAACATCACACAGCAATGTCGACTTTCTTAAAGATACTATTAAAGAAGAATGGGAGAAGTTGTCACCTGAATATTTGAGGAACACTTGCCCAAGTTTCAGGAAGCGTGTGAAGGCAGTTATTGAGAAAGAAGGAGGACACATAGAATAAAAACATTTTCTATTATGTCAATTTTCTTGTGGCAAATAAATTCTCATGACTTTCAATAAACTAATTGGTCATACACTGTCTTTCAATCCCTGCCTCAAAATATTGTAAATTTTGCTTCCCCACCCTGTATATTTATGGATTTTGTTGTTTTAGTTCCATATTAGCCAACACAGTGGATACGCCTATGCACCATCCCATCCACTGTAATTCACACCATTACTGTAAATTTGCTGATCTAGATAAACCTGATCTGCAGAAACATGTTTGAGTGTTAAAAAATAAATAAATAAATAAATAAATAAAGCTAAATGTTATTAGACTGTGATTAACTATTTAGTTTTTTTTAAACAAAAAGGTTTTTGTTTTGTTTTTTGCAAATTATCTCCATGCAGGTATGTTAAAATGTGAAAAAACATCAGATTGGCAGCATTAAAAATGTTTTTTTATTTCATAGTTTTCATGCAATATATCAGTAAATACATGTTTCTTTGCTTCTTCAGCTGAGTGGACATTTTTGCAACTCCATGAAAAATAGGCTCATAAAAATTTTCCTTTTTTTTCCATGCCTAAAGAGGAATAAAATCCCTCAGGAAAAATATCTTGATTAAGGTTCTCATAATTAATGCATGAAAGGGTTAAACATCACATATGGTGTCCAATAGGGGACAGCCTTCATGCATGCACAGTTTAATTGGACCTCATGTTGTAACATTACCTTAAATGCTTTTTTAACTTTCTTTTCTTTCTTTTAACCCTAACCCTTCAATTAGCTTTGTCCCCTCCCATGACCTTTGAATGTATTTAAATCCCACCGCTACTTGGTGCAAACTAGTTTTAACTTGGATTGCAAAATTGTCCCCTGCTCACTCATGCATGAAAACCTGGATTTGTAAATTTGAACAAATATCCACCAATCCCCTACCTACCGACGTCCATAAAAGAAAATTCCAAAAATGATCAAATGCGGAACTGGGGGTAATTTTTCAAAATGTATCGTTTTTTTTAGCTTACCAGCCGACAGGCCATAAGCTATTCTCATCATGCAGCGTCCTTCGGCATCGTCATCGTCTGTCGTCCGGTGCAAAAATTTCAATCGTCTTCTTCTCCGAAACCACAATTCCGATTGACTTCAAACTTGCTAGCTTCTCAACCTGCACATAGTAAATAAATAGTTTAACCCTTTGACCCAGTGATTCCCAACCTTTTTTGGCTCATGTCCTCATTTTAACATCACAAATTTCTGGTGACCCCAGACATTTTTTTTGCTAAAATTAATTTGTTTTTAGCTTACCGACCGACAGGCTGTAAGCTATTGTCGTCCGGTACAAAAATTTCAATCGTCGTCTTCTTCTTCGAAACTACAATTCCGATTGACTTCAAACTTGGTATACAGCTTCTTTATGATGATGTCAACAAAAGTTTGTGAAGTTATTTGGATCCGGATCTGATTCTGGATTTGGTGCCACTTTGAAAAATTTCCCCGTTATAAGAGATGGGAAGTGGATGGATGCAATAACTCAGTAAATATAAATGATATCCAGTGTAAATTTCTACAGTCCAGCCCTGATGGGGAGATGACCAAAACATAATGTCCACATGCTGATCAGGATCTTCTTCTGGATCCGGGAACTTAGGAAAATTTAACATGGGCTCTTATGGGGAAAACATTTCAATCGTCTTTTTCTCTGAAACTCCAGTTCTGATTGACTTCAAACTTGGTATACAGAATAGAATAGAATAGAATAGAATAGAATAGAATAGAATGTGAAAGTGTAGAATAGAATAGAATAGAATAGAATAGAATAGAATAGAATAGAATAGAATGTCTTTATTGTCATTGTACAGGTACAACAAAATTAAAAAGTGCAATCGTCCTAGGTGTCATAAAAAAGTATAAATAATGTATATAAAAGAGTATAAAAACTAAAATATAAAAAGAAAACCCTGACAGCATAAATATCTAAAAAGCAGCATAAAAAAAGAGTGTTACTAGAAGAATAAAAGAGACATAAAACATCATATACTCTGGACAACATTCAGCATTCCACACAATTAATTAATCTCCAGCAGTATTCAGTGCAATTATGGCCCTGGGATAAAAACTGTTTTTCAGACGGTTTGTGCTGGCCTTTAGTTGACTGACTTCAAACTTGGTATACAGCTTCTGTATGGTGATGTCAACACAAGGTATTGAAATTATTTGGATCTGGATCTGATTCTGGATTTGGTGCCACTTTGAAAAATTTTCCTATTATAACAGATAGGAAGTGGATGGATGCAATAAATCAGAAAGTATCAATGATATCAAGTTGGAATTTGAATTTTTGACAGATCTGATTGGAATATGACCAAAACATGGGCTATTTCTGTAATAGAATAAATACACAGAACTGGGTGAGAATAAATGGCATCTGGATACGTTTCTCAAAGCTTTTAATTTGGCCGGTAAGCTACAGGGTCATTGGTCCTATTTTTTTTTTTTTTTTTTTTTGGAATACACCCTTATAGAGACGACATTCTGTGTTCTAAAGAAAGGAGAAACTCTTGCAAATCTACATCTTGGTTTTTATCCGTGCATCCCTAAATGAAATCCTCAAAAACCTGATGGTTGATTGAAAAAATCTCAAGTGTTTAACCCTTTCATGCATAGTGGTCACTACAGTGGACAGCTATTCTCCAGCTCACAGGTGTCAAACATGCGGCCCGGGGTCCAAATCTGGCCTGCCAAAGGGTCCAGTCCGGCCCTTTGAATGAATGTGTGAAATGCAAAAATTACACTAAGGGGCCGTTTACACGGCGTCGGATTCAGTCGACTCCGGGAAGATTTCATCGCGGATTAGCCTTCTGTTAACATGGAAACGGTGCCTAGAGTGCCTGAATCCGGAAACTTTTGATACCAGGGTCCAGGGTGGAACGTTATCGATACGCTCCGCATTCCAGCTCCGTGTTAACGTGAGTCGGAGCGTTCCGGGGTAAAATATATGACGTCACCGCATGCGCGCGCAGCCAAGAACCGCCAGTTAACCCACTCCGGGCCAGTTGGTGGCGGTAATGCGCCTCCAAGCTGGTTTGCCAGCCTCTATGACACAATAAAGCTGCAGAAAAAGAACGAACAACCACAACAACAATGGCCGGTGTCAGAACAAAATACGTGCTGCTAACTGTGCTCAGATCGTCTGTCCAGACAAAGAAGTCCTGCGTCTTTGTACGACCACTCGCCACTGTTGTTTGTAAATAGTATTGTCCGCCTCCTCCTCTTCTTCTTCTTCTTCTTCTTCTCTTCATTTAAAGGCTGTCTAAACCGGAAATCGTTTGTGCGCAGGTACCGCCACTGTTTCACTACAGCTCTACATCGCCAGCTACTGGTCTGGCATGGCCACTACAGCGTATTCAGCCGTCCTCGCGGACTCATGTTAACGCAGATCGTTATCATAGCGGCTTCGTCTTAACGCGGAATGATTTTATAACGCAAAGGAGAAATCTTTGCGGAGTGTTGCCGTGTAAACGTACCCTAAGATATTAACAATCATTTTCATTGAGGTTCCACATTGAGAGCAATTCAATCTCAAGTGGATCATAGTAACGTATAAACACTCACAACTCCAAATTTTTCTCTTTGTAAATGTAAATATTTTCATGTATTTATACGAAAACAAAATATAATTTCGCAAAAATATCTGAATAACTTGAACAAATATGAACAACCTGAAATGTCTTAAGAGAAGTAAGTGCAGTTTTAATAATATTCCACCTGTTACTAAATGTTTTGTGTATTTGTAGATCCACTGTGATTTATAAGTAATAATGTATATGTGTAAATGATAAACTGAAGAATAACATTGTTAAAATTACACTTTTTTTCAGTTTGTTCATATTATTCACATTGTTTGAAAGGATATTTTGTAGATGCAAACATTTTCATAATGTAATTTTACTTTTTTCACTCTAAAACATAAAGAAAAGTTTGGAGTTGACATTATTTATATATTATTATATTATTATTTTACTGGTTCGGCCCACTTCAGATCAAATTTAGCTGAATGTGGCCCCTGAACTAAAATGAGTTTGACACCCCTGCTCCAGCTGTTCTCTTATATATTCATGGGTTTAGTTGTTTTAGTTCCATATCAACCAACACAGTGGACACTTATGCATCATCTAATAAACTGACATTCATACCATTACTTTAACTTTGCTGTTGTTGATTGGTTCTTGAGTGGAAATCAATTATTTTTTTGCATATTATCTCCATGAAGTGAGTAATAACTAGTATTAGAATATGTTAAAATGTGAGAAAACATCAGATTAGCTGATTTAGCTGAGCATTTCACTGTTTTCATGTCACTTTATCATATCGGGTTTTAAATACATGTTTCTTTGCTTCAAGAATAAAATTCATGGTGTAGCTGAGTGGACATTTTTGTAACTCCATGAAAAACAGGTTGATTAAAAAAAAAAAAAAAAAAAATCAATCACATTGTTTGTTTGTTTTTTCATGCCTAAAGAGGAATAAAAACACTCAGGAAAAAAATCTTGATTAAGGTTCTCATAATTCATGCATGAAAGGGTTATAACAGGAATAAGAGACAGTTAAAACAAAAGCTAGAAACAGTCTGGACTAAAATTAAGAATTTAATGTTAAATCAATCAAGACGGTTAAAACTGTGAGTTGCAGTGCAGGTATTAGAACTGAAAAAACTCTCTAATCGAAGGAAACAAATGAGTCTTTAACCTTGATTTAAAAGAACTGACCTGCAGTTTTATTTGAATGAAAAAGTCAGTTTTTTCTTCAGTTTTCTCTGTTTTTGACAAAATAACCCTCAACTTTAATCTGAGCTTTAATGAACATCTACATGATCAGTGAATTAAATATACGAAAATACATGATTTTCACTGAAATAAACTCTGGAACTCTGGAAAAAAAAAAACTCAATCTCATTGTTTTTTTCATGCCAAAGGAGGAATAAAAACACTAAAAAAAAAAACAAAAACTCAACTATAAGGTTCTCATAATTCATGCATGAAAAGGGTTAATGAGCGTTGTGCAGATGTTTAGGATTTTGCTCTTTTCACTGTGAGTGTTAATGTGCGTTTTAGCTAAATGAGGACGCCATAGTTGTTCTGAAAGACAGGGGGGAGTGTGTTAGTGTGTGGGAAATATGCTTATTTGAATGAAAAAGTCAGTTTTTTCTTCAGTTTTCTCTGTTTTTGACAAAATAACCCTCAACTTTAATCTGAGCTTTAATGAACATCTACATGATCAGTGAATTAAATATACGAAAATACATGATTTTCACTGAAATAAACTCTGGAACTCTGGAAAAAAAAAAACTCAATCTCATTGTTTTTTTCATGCCAAAGGAGGAATAAAAACACTCAAAAAAAAAAAAAAAAACTCAACTATAAGGTTCTCATAATTCATGCATGAAAAGA
Organism: Sphaeramia orbicularis; assembly: GCF_902148855.1. Classification (NCBI taxonomy): domain Eukaryota; kingdom Metazoa; phylum Chordata; class Actinopteri; order Kurtiformes; family Apogonidae; genus Sphaeramia; species Sphaeramia orbicularis. Next base: position 32,450,159 of record NC_043976.1, read on the forward strand.
GTTAATGAGCGTTGTGCAGATGTTTAGGATTTTGCTCTTTTCACTGTGAGTGTTAATGTGCGTTTTAGCTAAATGAGGACGCCATAGTTGTTCTGAAAGACAGGGGGGAGTGTGTTAGTGTGTGGGAAATATGCTTATTTGAATGAAAAAGTCAGTTTTTTCTTCAGTTTTCTCTGTTTTTGACAAAATAACCCTCAACTTTAATCTGAGCTTTAATGAACATCTACATGATCAGTGAATTAAATATACGAAAATACATGATTTTCACTGAAATAAACTCTGGAACTCTGGAAAAAAAAAAACTCAATCTCATTGTTTTTTTCATGCCAAAGGAGGAATAAAAACACTCAAAAAAAAAAAAAAAAACTCAACTATAAGGTTCTCATAATTCATGCATGAAAAGAGTTAATGAGCGTTGTGCAGATGTTTAGGATTTTGCTCTTTTCACTGTCAGTGTTAATGTGCGTTTTAGCTAAATGAGGACGCCATAGTTGTTCTGAAAGACAGGGGGGAGTGTGTTAGTGTGTGGGAAATATGCTTATTTGAATGAAAAAGTCAGTTTTTTCTTCGGTTTTCTCTGTTTTTGACAAAATAACCCTCAACTTTAATCTGAGTTTTAATGAACATCTACATGATCAGTGAATTAAATATACGAAAATACATGATTTTCACTGAAATAAACTCTGGAACTCTGGAAAAAAACAACTCAATCTCATTGTGTTTTTTCATGCCAAAGGAGGAATAAAAACACTCAAAAAAAAAAAAAAAACTCAACTATAAGGTTCTCATAATTCATGCATGAAAAGGGTTAATGAGCGTTGTGCAGATGTTTAGGATTTTGCTCTTTTCACTGTGAGTGTTAATGTGCGTTTTAGCTAAATGAGGACGCCATAGTTGTTCTGAAAGACAGGGGGGAGTGTGTTAGTGTGTGGGAAATATGCTTATTTGAATGAAAAAGTCAGTTTTTTCTTCAGTTTTCTCTGTTTTTGACAAAATAACCCTCAACTTTAATCTGAGCTTTAATGAACATCTACATGATCAGTGAATTAAATATACGAAAATACATGATTTTCACTGAAATAAACTCTGGAACTCTGGAAAAAAAAAACTCAATCTCATTGTTTTTTTCATGCCAAAGGAGGAATAAAAACACTCAAAAAAAAAAAAAAAAAACTCAACTATAAGGTTCTCATAATTCATGCATGAAAAGAGTTAATGAGCGTTGTGCAGATGTTTAGGATTTTGCTCTTTTCACTGTGAGTGTTAATGTGCGTTTTAGCTAAATGAGGACGCCATAGTTGTTCTGAAAGACAGGGGGGAGTGTGTTAGTGTGTGGGAAATATGCTTATTTGAATGAAAAAGTCAGTTTTTTCTTCAGTTTTCTCTGTTTTTGACAAAATAACCCTCAACTTTAATCTGAGCTTTAATGAACATCTACATGATCAGTGAATTAAATATACGAAAATACATGATTTTCACTGAAATAAACTCTGGAACTCTGGAAAAAAACAACTCAATCTCATTGTTTTTTTCATGCCAAAGGAGGAATAAAAACACTCAAAAAAAAAAAAAAAAAAACTCAACTATAAGGTTCTCATAATTCATGCATGAAAAGAGTTAATGAGCGTTGTGCAGATGTTTAGGATTTTGCTCTTTTCACTGTGAGTGTTAATGTGCGTTTTAGCTAAATGAGGACGCCATAGTTGTTCTGAAAGACAGGGGGGAGTGTGTTAGTGTGTGGGAAATATGCTTATTTGAATGAAAAAGTCAGTTTTTTCTTCAGTTTTCTCTGTTTTTGACAAAATAACCCTCAACTTTAATCTGAGCTTTAATGAACATCTACATGATCAGTGAATTAAATATACGAAAATACATGATTTTCACTGAAATAAACTCTGGAACTCTGGAAAAAAAAAACTCAATCTCATTGTTTTTTTCATGCCAAAGGAGGAATAAAAACACTCAAAAAAAAAAAAACAAAACTCAACTATAAGGTTCTCATAATTCATGCATGAAAAGGGTTAATGAGCGTTGTGCAGATGTTTAGGATTTTGCTCTTTTCACTGTGAGCGTTAATGTGCGTTTTAGCTAAATGAGGACGCCATAGTTGTTCTGAAAGACAGGGGGGAGTGTGTTAGTGTGTGGGAAATATGCTTATTTGAATGAAAAAGTCAGTTTTTTCTTCAGTTTTCTCTGTTTTTGACAAAATAACCCTCAACTTTAATCTGAGCTTTAATGAACATCTACATGATCAGTGAATTAAATATACGAAAATACATGATTTTCACTGAAATAAACTCTGGAACTCTGGAAAAAAAAAACTCAATCTCATTGTTTTTTTCATGCCAAAGGAGGAATAAAAACACTCAAAAAAAAAAAAAAAAAAAACTCAACTATAAGGTTCTCATAATTCATGCATGAAAAGAGTTAATGAGCGTTGTGCAGATGTTTAGGATTTTGCTCTTTTCACTGTGAGTGTTAATGTGCGTTTTAGCTAAATGAGGACGCCATAGTTGTTCTGAAAGACAGGGGGGAGTGTGTTAGTGTGTGGGAAATATGCTTCTTGCTTCGATAAAAATTTAAGGACGGAGAATGAGCTAAATTACCGTGCAACATAACCCAGACTCTCCTCTTTCTCCCTCCAGGGCTCCATCCAGCAGCTGGTTCTGAAGTCAGATCCCACGGCCCCAGATGACCAGTGTGAGGAGGATGATCCTTATGTGAGTGTGCGCACAAACACCACACACCCCCAAATTGAACCCAGAGATTCGGTGCAGTCAAACAGCATAACTACACCACCCTCTAGTGGTAGAACCAGTGTACTACAGGGGATTCAGAGCACAGGGCCCACAGCCAAAATGATGTCGACATACCTTCTGCGTGTTCTGCAGCTGGTTTTTAGTGCTTTGGACAGCTCAGTTCCTATGGAAGTCAATCTTATTGCTGTAGCATATTTTATAGAACTGACGGCTCTTTCTGGTTTCAATGAAATGTCAAAAAGAACTAAGCCAACACTGTTGAGGACTGTTTTTTCTGAGTTTAGCGTGAAAGGAGTTGAAGGGTCTGGAGGGACCTGAGTGGTATTCAACAGGTTTAAGGAAAACTGGCAGAAAGAGACCCAAAGAAATGTCTACGGTGTTATGGAATAGAATAGAATAGAATAGAATAGAATAGAATAGAATAGAATAGAATGTGAAAGTGTAGAATAGAATAGAATAGAATAGAATAGAATGTGAAAGTGTAGAATAGAATAGAATAGAATAGAATAGAATAGAATGTGAAAGTGTAGAATAGAATAGAATAGAATAGAATGTGAAAGTGTAGAATAGAATAGAATAGAATGTGAAAGTGTAGAATAGAATAGAATAGAATAGAATGTGAAAGTGTAGAATAGAATAGAATAGAATAGAATGTGAAAGTGTAGAGTAGAATAGAATAGAATAGAATAGAATGTGAAAGTGTAGAATAGAATAGAATAGAATAGAATAGAATAGAATGTGAAAGTGTAGAATAGAATAGAATAGAATAGAATGTGAAAGTGTAGAATAGAATAGAATAGAATAGAATGGAATGTGAAAGTGTAGAATAGAATAGAATAGAATGTGAAAGTGTAGAATAAAATAGAATAGAATAGAATAGAATGTGAAAGTGTAGAATAGAATAGAATAGAATGTGAAAGTGTAGAATAAAATAGAATAGAATAGAATAGAATAGAATGTGAAAGTGTAGAATAGAATAGAATAGAATAGAATAGAATGCAATAGTCTATAATGCACTTTCACATTCTATTCTATTCTATTCTACACTTTCACATTCTATTTTATTCTATTCTATTGCATTCTGTTCTATTCTATTCTATTGTATTGTATTCTACTGTTCTATTTTGTTGTATTCTATCTATTCTTTTCTATCTATTGCATTCTGTTCTATTCTATTATATCCTACACTCTACACATTCTACACAAAATAGAACAGTAGAATAGAATAGAATGTGAAAGTGTAGAATAGAATAGAATAGAATAGAATAGAATAGAATAGAATAGAATGTGAAAGTGTAGAATAGAATAGAAAGCAATAGAATAGAATAGAATAGAATAGAATGTGAAAGTGTAGAATAGAATAGAATAGAATAGAATGTGAAAGTGTAGAATAGAATAGAATAGAATAGAATAGAATGTGAAAGTGTAGAATAGAATAGAATAGAATAGAATAGAATAGAATGTGAAAGTGTAGAATAGAATAGAATAGAATGTGAAAGTGTAGAATAGAATAGAATAGAATAGAATGTGAAAGTGTAGAATAGAATAGAATAGAATAGAATAGAATAGAATAGAATAGAATGTGAAAGTGTAGAATAGAATAGAATAGAATAGAATAGAATAGAATAGAATAGAATGGAATGTGAAAGTGTAGAGTAGAATAGAATAGAATAGAATAGAATAGAATGTGAAAGTGTAGAATAGAATAGAATAGAATAGAATGTGAAAGTGTAGAATAGAATAGAATAGAATAGAATAGAATGTGAAAGTGTAGAATAGAATAGAATAGAATAGAATAGAATAGAATAGAATAGAATAGAATGGAATGTGAAAGTGTAGAATAGAATAGAATAGAATAGAATGTGAAAGTGTAGAATAAAATAGAATAGAATAGAATAGAATGTGAAAGTGTAGAATAGAATAGAATAGAATAGAATGTGAAAGTGTAGAATAAAATAGAATAGAATAGAATAGAATGTGAAAGTGTAGAATAGAATAGAATAGAATAGAATAGAATAGAATGCAATAGTCTATAATGCACTTTCACATTCTATTCTATTCTATTCTACACTTTCACATTCTATTTTATTCTATTCTATTGCATTCTGTTCTATTCTATTCTATTGTATTGTATTCTACTGTTCTATTTTGTTGTATTCTATCTATTCTTTTCTATCTATTGCATTCTGTTCTATTCTATTATATCCTACACTCTACACATTCTACACAAAATAGAACAGTAGAATAGAATAGAATGTGAAAGTGTAGAATAGAATAGAATAGAATAGAATAGAATAGAATAGAATGTGAAAGTGTAGAATAGAATAGAAAGCAATAGAATAGAATAGAATAGAATAGAATAGAATAGAATAGAATAGAATAGAATAGAATGTGAAAGTGTACAATAGAATAGAGTAGAATAGAATACAATGTGAAAGTGTACAATAGAATAGTAGAAGAGAAGAGAAGAGAAGAGAAGAGAAGAGAAGAGAAGAGAAGAGAAGAGAAGAGAAGAGAAGAGAAGAGAAGAGAAGAGAAGAGAAGAGAAGAGAAGAGAAAAGAAAAATCAGATTACTTTATTGTCATTCAGGCAAATTACATCAAAGATGCGCTGCAGAATGAAATAACGATGCAGGTCAACATTAAAAACACATATAGTTAAAAAAAAAAAAAAAAAAACACCTGAGATTAAATGACTTATAAGATACTGGTGAGGTAGTGTAATAAATAACTAAATATAAAATGAAAGAATAAATATGTACAGAATAGAATAGAATAGAATAGAATAGAATAGAATAGAAGCAGTAGCAGTATTTGCAAACACCATTGCTACAGAAAAAAGAATACAGTGAATATAAAATTACAAAAACTAAAAAAAAAGTTAAGAAAATATAACCAAAAAAAAATTACAATTTAACAAAGTGCCATAAGAATAGAGCTTAGTAGAATAAAAAAAAAAAAAAAAAGATTCCAAAGTTTATTGGCCATTTGTGCATATACATATAGGAATTCCTGTGCGGTCATTTCACAGAGTCAGATAATAAATACTAGAAAGAACATTCTATAAAAAAAATTCTATAAAAAGCCACGTACATCTATAAATATTTATATAAAAAAGTGCATAAAAACTGACCCAGGAGACAATAAAATAAAATAAATAAATACACTGCAAGGAAGTAGTCAGTTAATAAACGAGCTCATATATACATATATATATATATATATATATATATATATATATAGACATACATACATGCACATACATACATATACACACATATATATACATGTACACATAGACACATACTTTACACAGGACAAATTAAACCTTGTAACTAATACTAATACATCAGTGAAAGAACATTTAATGGTGTTGATGTTGTGACTCCTTCTTCTCTGCTCTCATATCTATGTCCAGGCCTCAGGATATGGAAGTGGTGATGATGCATATGACGACCTTGAGGGAATGGATGAAGTGAAGAAGACTGTGGAGGAGAGAGAGTACATGGTGAGTGTATGAATGCACACACAATGTCCACGGTTTTCTTTTTTTGCCGGCTGGACTCGGACCAAAAGCAACAGTTCTTATCTTTACAGGCCTGGTAGAGGCTGGAACATGGCCTTATGAGTTGATCTCTGCCCGCTCTGCGCTTTTAGAAAAAAGAAAGTGAGGACAGAGTAATCCTCCGACGTTAGCTAACTCTGATACTATGGGGCGTCTCGTAGCCAGGCCGTAAATTAGAGGTAGGCCGATATATATCAGCCAACCGATATACAGATTTTTTTCAGTGTCGGCCATCGGTCTTAATTTTTTTTTTTTTTTTTTAAGCCGATATTTTATCAGTAGTAAAAATATTATAAGATATTTGATCAGGCAGCTGTTTGGGCAGCACTTGACGGTCAGTAAATGTTAATGTGTATGTGTATATGTATGTGTATTAATAATTTCATTTATTTTGCTGCATAAAAATCTTAATTATTTGAGTGTTTCAATTGCATTTTACGGTCAATGTGCTTAAAAAAAAAAAAAAATCGGCTTGAAATATCAACCATCAGCTTACCAAATTTTTAAAAAATTCACATTGGCCTTAGAAAAACCCATATCGGTCGACTTCTATCGTAAATATATGAAGTTTTTGTTTAAAGGGGCTGTATGTTTACTGTATTTTTACTTTGAAATATAAAAAAATGACCTAAAATTATCATTAAGGGTGAGTAGAAAATGAGTTCTAAATTTCTTTGTGAGAAAGTGACCAGATGGGATGAGAACCAAAAAGAATAATGACTAACAAATGAGATATTGAATGAGAAATTGTTTTTATTTTAGTTCCAAACTCCAAATTTTTAACAATATTAAACCTGTTACCAAATGTTTGTAATGCACATGTACAAATGATAAATTGAGGCATTTAAGTGTTAAAATTGCGCATATTTTTCTCACAAAATTTCTTTTTTTTTGAGGTTATTCACATGTTTTTTTGTGAAAGGATAGTTTGTAAATGTAAATAATTATCTGCATAATTTCTTTTTTTTTTTTTTTTTTAATTTTAATGTTCTGAACTAAAATGAGTCTGACACCCCTGTTCTAAATCGTATAGACTGCACCTTTAGAAAGCAACGTATAAAATTTAGGAGGATGTATATGCAGAAATAAAATACAGAATTCATAATAATGTTTTTAAAATATCAGTCATTGTGTTTTGTTTTGTTTTGTTTTGTTTTGTTTTGTTTTGTTTTGTTTTTAACGTAGACTGAACCTTTTCTATCCACAGAAGAAAAGCATACACTGTTGTTTCTACAGTAGCTCCTCTTTAAACCCCTTCTCCTTTTTTACATTTTATAGCATTTGGCGTCCTGTCTTAAGGTAGATTTTTACTTTTTAACTGTGTTTGAGTGAGGACCAGACAGAACAAACATTGGCTTTTTCCAATAGGATTTTAAGTGGTTGCAATCTGCAGATTCAACACTAGATGCCACTACATGTTAGAAACTAAAATCTTAGAAAAGCATACAGTCACAGAAAAAATCAAAAGTCATCTAAAACAATGGTTTTGCAATCAAGTACTAACTCCTGTGTGTATCATATGACTAAAACAGACAGAAAAGAAAACATGGAATGCCTAAAAGCACTGTTTTTGTCAGTACAATGCCATAGATATTGATGGAAGAACTGAAGTGATTTTGGTTATTATCAAGAAAAACATGGAAAATGGATAGATATCAGCTTTTAAATTAAACCATAAAGACCCAGTGCAACTACTGTGGCAATTTTCTCTATATTTAACTTTTCTTAAGTGATTTATCACCATTTATTATAATATTATCCTCTGTATTTAGCATTTTTTCAGTAAAAATTATAGAATTTCCTATATTATTGTACTGATCATGTAGATGCTCGTAAAAGCTCAGATTAAAGTTAAGGGTTGTTATATCAGAAAGAGAAAACAAACTGAAGAAAAAGTGACATTTTCAGTAAAAATCTGTCATTAACTGAACATAAAAACAGGTGTCTCCATCCACTGTCATTGATCCAACTCCATGGGTTTTACTGATGAATCAATGTTGTAGAAGATGCCGGTGTTTCCATGGTAACTACAGAGCCTCTGAATGTCCAAATGGGTCATATCTGATGACCATGAAAAGATGACAAACTGTATTTTACACCAATTATTTACATGTATTGATAGGATTAGTGGATCAACAGCTATTAGACAGTTTACATCAGTACATTACATCGCCGGTGGATGTTTGGGCCTTTATGGGTTAAAGTCTTATGAGCTATTTTTGTTATCACTATATTTGTCCGAACAAAAATAAAAATATTAGACCATCAAAAGTCATCAAAAATAATGGTTTTGCAATCAAGTACTAACTCCTGTGTGTATCATGTGACTAGAACAGACACAAAAGAAAACATGGAATGCCTAAAAGCACTGTTTTTGTCAGTACAATGCCATAGATATTGATGGAAGAACTGAAGTGATTTTAGTTATTATCAAGAAAAACATGGAAAATGGATAGATATCAGCTTTTAAATTAAACCATAAAGACCCAGTGCAACTACTGTGGCAATTTTCTCTATATTTAACTTTTCTTAAGTGATTTATCACCATTTATTATAATATTATCCTTTGTATTTTGCATTTTTTCAGTAAAAAATTACAGAATTTCCTATATTATTGTACTGATCATGTAGATGTTCATAAAAGCTCAGATTAAAGTTAAGGGTTGTTATATCAGAAAGAGAAAAAAAACTGAAGAAAAAGTGACATTTTCAGTAAAAATCTGTCATTAACTGAACATAAAAACAGGTGTCTCCATCCACTGTCATTGATCGAACTCCATGGGTATTACTGGTGAATCAATGTTGTAGAAGATGACGGTGTTTCCACGGTAACTACAGAGCCTCTGAATGTCCAAATGGGTCATATCTGATGACCATGAAAAGATGAATATCTGTATTTTACACCAATTATTTACATGTATTGATAGGATTAGTGGATCAACAGCTATTAGACAGTTTACATCAGTACATTACATCGCCGGTGGATGTTTGGGCCTTTATGGGTTAAAGTCTTATGAGCTATTTTTGTTGTTATCATTATATTTGTCCAAACTAACAAACAAAAAAAAATATTAGACCATCAAAAGTCATCTAAAATAATGGTTGTGCAATCAAATACTAACTCCTGTGTGTATCGTGTGACTAGAACAGACAGAAAGGAAAACATGGAATGCCTAAAAGCACTGTTTTTGTCAGTACAATGCCATAGATATTAATGGAAGAACTGAAGTGATTTTGGTTATTATCAAGAAAACACAAAAAATGGATAGATATCAGCTTTTAAATTAAACCATAAAGACCCAGTGCAACTACTGTGGCAATTTTCTCTATATTTAACTTTTCTTAAGTGATTTATCACCATTTATTATAATATTATCCTCTGTATTTAGCATGTTTTCAGTAAAAATTATAGAATTTCCTATATTATTGTACTGATCATGTAGATGTTCATAAAAGCTCAGATTAAAGTTAAGGGTTGTTATATCAGAAAGAGAAAAAAAAACTGAAGAAAAAGTGACATTTTCAGTAAAAATCTGTCATTAACTGAACATAAAAACAGGTGTCTCCATCCACTGTCATTGATCCAACTCCATGGGTTTTACTGATGAATCACTGTTGTAGAAGATGCCGGTGTTTCCACGGTAACTACAGAGCCTCTGAATGTCCAAATGGGTCATATCTGATGACCATGAAAAGATGAATATCTGTATTTTACACCAATTATTTACATGTATTGATAGGATTAGTGGATCAACAACTATTAGACAGTTTACATCAGTACATTACATCGCCGGTGGATGTTTGGGCCTTTATGGGTTAAAGTCTTATGAGCTATTTTTGTTGTTATCATTATATTTGTCCAAACAAAAAAAACAAACAAACAAACAAACAAAAAAATTATTAGACCATCAAAAGTCATCAAAAACAATGGTTATGCAATTAAGTACTAACTTTTGTGTGTATCATGTGACATTGCACTTTACCAACTTATTTAGTTATTTATCCCATTTCTTTGCTTTATGTATTATTATTGCAACTTCAAATTTTTTAAATTTTTACATTTTTTTAAATTTTATGTTCTTATCCTGGTTTTATCCCAGATAGTTTTTATTTTACCCTTTCTGGTTTTTATTGTGTTTTTATTGCATCTTGTTTTTATTTATTTTATTCTTTTACCTATCAATGCTGCTATACCGATGAATGGTGAAACACTGAGCACTTTTTGTCCTGTCTGTAAGCGTGATCAAGCGCCTGTCTTGCATGTTCAATGTATGTGTTGTTGTAATGCCAAGGCAATCACCTAGACTGCAAAACAAATCTACCTACAGGTATAAATAAAGTAACCTTGACCTTGACCTTGATCATGTGACTAAAACCGACAGAAAAGAAAACACGGAATGTCTAAAAGCACTGTTTTTGTCAGTACAATGCCATAGATATTGATGGAAGAACTGAAGTGATTTTAGTTATTATCAAGAAAACATGGAAAATGGATAGATATCAGCTCTGAAATTAAACTCTTATGAGCTATTTTTGTTGTTATCATTATATTTGTCCAAACAAATGTACCTTTAGTTGTACCAGGCATTAAAATGAACAAGAAATTGAAGAAAACAAAGGTGGTCTAATAATTTTTTCCGCGACTGTCATCTAATATCTTGGAAAAATGCATAGTTTGTTATGAGACAGAGGTGATAGTGCATGTAATTTCCTGGAGTCTCCACCGTCTGACTGCTTGTTGACCTTCCATCCAAGAAGTAGATTAAATAAATGACCATTTGCCCAGATTAAATACACAAAAGCAGACCATCCATTTCCTTTCTTTGTGCTGAACTAAGCCCATTTGGTTTGACTATTCTTCACTGATGCTCAGGGAATTCTTTCACAAACTCATCTGTGTCTTATGTTATAACTGGGATCGTAGTAGTTATGGAAGCGTGAGCTCTTTTTATGACAGTTTGAAGCGGGTCTTTGAAATATTTTTTCTTTAGCATCGTGAGGCTGTCAGCAACTTAATAAATCCCAGATCAGAGGTTTTTCAGTGAGGAAAAGATTTATTCAGGGATGCATTGGTTGCAAATTCGGCACTCATGCTGGTACCAGTTTAACCCATAAAGACCCAAACAGGCAGCAAGCAAAAGCATCTACTGATATAAAATGTTTAATAACTTCTGATCTATTAATTCTATCAATACATGTAAATAATTGGTGTAAAATATAGTTTGTCATCTTTTCACGGTCATCAGATATGACCCATCTGGACGTTCAGAGGCTCCAGAAACACCGTCATCTTCTACAACATTGATTCACCAGTAAAACCAATGAAGTCTGAGCAATGACAGTGGATGGACACACTGGGTTTATGTTCAGTAAATGATATATTATGATGAAAATGTCACCTTTTTTTGCAAGGCACAGCAAATTTATTTATATATCGCCATTCATACACAAGGCAATTCAAAGTGCTTTACAAAGGCATGAAATTATATTAAAATTATAGAGAATAAAGCATTAAACAAAAAGGAACGTGCAGAAAAGATAAAAAAAAAAATAATAATAATAAAGAAGCCAATTAAAACAGGAATAAGAGACAGTTAAAACAAAAGCTAGAAACAGTCTGGACTAAAGTTAAGAATTTAATGTTAAATCAATCAAGACAGTTAAAATTGTGAGTTGCAGTGCAGGTATTAGAACTGAAAAAACTCTTTAATCGAAGGAAACAAATGAGTCTTTAACCTTGAATTAAAACACAGGTGTCAAACATGCGGCCCGGGGGCCAAATCTGGCCCGCCAAAGGTTCCATTCCAGCCCGCAGGATGAAAGAGCAAAAATTCACCTAACAGTCAAGGCTGTCAAAATCATTTTGGTTCAGGTTCCACAGGTACAGACCAATGTGATCTCCAGTAAAAATAACAACACAATAACCCATAAATAATGACAACAACAGATTTTCTTTGTGAAAAATTATGTGGAAAAAATTTAAGTGAAAAAAATAAGATTACACTGCGAAAATATTTACATTTACAAAACTATTTTTTCCACAATAAAACGCAAATAAATACATAAATAAAAACAAAGATGAACAACCCGAAATGTGCAATTTTAACAATATTCAGCCTGTTACTAAATGTTTTGGTGCATTTATGGATCCACTGTCATCTGGAGTTGTGTTAATAATAAGAGATGGATTATTGTAGAAATTGTTCAAATTTTAGTTCCAAACTTTTCCTGAATTTTAACAATATTCTGCCTGTTACCAAATGTTTATGTAACATTGTGTGTAATGCACATGTATAAATAATAAGTCGAGGCATAATACAGGGTGTCCCATAAGTCTCCATACATAGGAGACATAATACATATGGTTCTAACATGTATTTCTTTATATTTCTTCTTTATAGTTCTTCAGCAGTGGAGGACACACACTGAAATGTGTTCCCGACAAAATGGCAGTCATATAGAGCATATTATATAAATAAAAATGGTTTATGTCAAGAAACGTTTATTTTTCCTATGTATGGAGACTTATGGGACACCCTGTATTGTTCAAATTGCACTAATTTTTCAAATGAAATTTTTGTTTTTTCAGGCTATTCACATGTTTTTTTTGAAAAATGTAAATATTTTCATAATTTAATTGGGGTTTTTTGTACTAAAAAAAAGAAAAACTTGGATTTATCATTATTTATAGGTTATTAAGCCATTATTTCACTGGTCTGGCCCACTTGAGATCAAATATGGCCCCTGAACCAAAATGAGTTTGACACGCATGATTTAAAAGAAATGACCTGCAGTTTTATTTGAATGAAAAAGTCAGTTTTTCTTCAATTTTCTCTGTTTTTGACAAAATAACCCTCAACTTTAATCTGATCTTTAATGAACATCTACATGATCAGTGAATTAAATATAGGAAAATACATGATTTTCACTGAAATAAAGCAAAATACAGAGTATAATAATGTGATAAATGATGATAAATCACTTAAAGAAAAGATAAACAGTGAGAGAAAATCATTTGGGAACTGCCACAAAAATACACTGGGTCTTTATGGGTTAAAATGACAGTTCGGCCAATAACAGACTTATTTTCTGTTTATTTATTTTGTTTTGTTGTTATTTATCACTCATCATGTATTAAATGATATAGTGAAGTTATATATTCATTAAACTTTTTTTTCGATATAACAGAAAAATCTCAGCCTTTGCCACTGGTGAAATGATGCTAATTGAACATAACATAACCAACAATAAATATGGCAGCAAGCTTTCTATGTTTACTGTCACAGTACGTGTCATTTTGCATGAGATGTATTGATTACTATGAGGTATGAGCACATTCTGTTTTTTCAGTTGACAGTTAAGAAAAAAAAAAAAAAAAAAACAATAAAGAGACATGCAACAGTAATAGTTTCCCAACTCCCCTGCGGTGTATTTGTTATATTGGAATCAGAATTGTTTGGTTTAACATGACATATAATAGGCAAAAATAAAGCCTACAAACAAAAAAAAAAAAGAAAAAATACAGAAAATAACTCTAGCTGTCATAACATAGAAAAAAGAAAATAAAAGACACAGTCAAAGTTAGTGGTTTTTGTTTCTGCATTCACCACAGTGGCTCTTTATAAACTAATAAAACTAATAATAATTGTATCCACACGAAGAGAAAACCTTTCGCTTTACTCTTCTACTGTTTGCAGCCCCTCCCAGAGTTGGAGAACCTTCACAGCACTCCAGTCCCAGCTCCGCCCACTGAGGCGTCCTTCGACAATGATGATGAAGATGCAGCTGAAACCTCAGGACAGGAGATGGAGATGACCACAGTTAGAGGTACAAACTATTCTAACTCTGCCAGTGATGTGTTATTTCCTAAATCTACCAGCAGAGAGTGCTGAAAGACATACTGACCTCAATGGTTTTCTATACATTTTAATACATTTCTGTGGTAATTGTGTTAAAATGTTGCTGTATTTTTAACATGTTCACTTTTTCTGTGTCACAGTAAGATCAGCATACACTACTACTCCAGTCTCCACACCTGACACAGTAAGTATTTTTGTTTTTTTGTCTGTTTGAGGAAATAATGCAATACATACAGTACATTTGTCTATAAGGTTGTATAGTATCATTCTATTCTGCAGTGGGATTATCACTTCCTTTTATAAATAAAACTCAACATTTTCTCACCCGTCACAGGAAATACTAGCGATAAAAAGAAATCCTTTCATAAAAAGTAGGGCTGCAGCTAATTAATAAAATTAAAATAATGTTCAGTGTCAATTAATCTGCTGATAAAATTTTCATCTAATGTTGTTAATTTTTGGTCCTAAAGCGTCAAAAAAAACAGTGAAAAAGTGTTTCCCAAAGGCCAATACGTTGTTCTGAAAAGTCTAAATTGACACAGTGGAGGGAAAACACCAAATATTCCCATTTGAGAAGATGGAATCTGGTAATTTAAACTAAAAAAAAAGTACTCAAACTAATTATTGATTATCAAATTTAGTTAATAAATGTAGCAGTCAGCAAGTAGTTGATTAATCATTGAAGTTCTAAAAATATTAGATTTATTAGATACTATAACTCCTCTGCACAGATAAGTAATATTATCTTAAATATGACCTTAAACTCCATTGAGTTATTTAAAAAGCAACTGAAGACCTTCTTGTTTAGACATTTTTTTTAGTTAAGGGTGGGTTTTATAACCTTTTGGTTTTATACTTTTACGCCTGTGTCTGTGTATGTAATGTATTTTACTCCTGATTTTATTGTAAAGCACTTTCTGCAAAAAGTGCCACATAAATAAAATCTATTATTATTATTATTATTATTATTATTATTATTATTATTATTATTATTATTATTATTATTATTATGTGCTTGTGGTATATGGACTTGTGTCTGCAATAAAGTTATTATTATTAATATTAATATTAATAATAATAATAATAATAATAATAATAATAATAATAATAATAATATTATATTCTGTATGTTGTATGCTTGTGGTATATGGACTTGTGTCTGCAATAAAGTTCATTATTATTGTTATTATTATTATTATTATTATTATTATTATTATTATTAATAATAATAATAATAATAATAATAATAATAATAATAATATATTCTGTATGTTGTGTGCTTGTGGGATGTGGACTTGTGTCTGCAATAAAGTTTATTATTATTATTATTATTATTATTATTATTATTATTATTATTATTATTATTATTATTATTATTATTATTACATTTATTTATTCTGTATGTTGTGTGCTTGTGGGATGTGGACTTGTGTCTGCAATAAAGTTTATTATTATTATTATTATTATTATTATTATTATTATTATTATTATTATTATTATTATTATTATTATATTTCAGTCAATATATGAATACATTAGTCAAATGTGAGTCCGTCCTCCCATCAGCCCATCCTGATGTCACCGGGGCAAAAGGGGGAGCGAGGTGATCCAGGTCCAGCTGGTCCCCCAGGACCTCCTGGCCCACCAGGGCAAGCATCAGAGGAGTGGAGGGTGTCTGGAGGGGAAGAATTACCTGGACCCCGGGGTCCACAAGGGCAACCAGGATCACCAGGCCTGCCCGGAGCTCCTGGGAAAGATGGAGAGCGTGTAAGTTAAATGTAGTCTTTTAATAGCATTTGCAGTACTTAAAGGTGTGTGTTTTAGTTAAGTGTATGGGAGTTATTTAGAGCACAGCCTGTTGTTTACGTCAGTCCTTCAGGTCAAAATATAATAATGAACTGGTTTCCATTTTTGTGTTTTCTCCAGGGAAGCAAAGGTGAAGCCGGCGTCCCAGTAAGTAAAGTGGATTCAGTCCAATAGATTTATAGGTCCAGGCAGGAGTCATTTTTTAGTGTCTAAATAAACTTCTGCAGGACTGGACTGCTCTCATTTTGAGTATGCAGATACTGTTTCAGTGTATGCTTCACATTACAGTCGGCCGGATGCTCAAACCTATTGTCTGTAGGGAACTGTTGACTGGACACTTGGATAACTCACAGATTTAGTTTGGCTGATATGACTGTCCTTTATTATGATGTATGTACATTTAACTCTACAGAATTTTTCTATGTATTCACTATTTTTAATCAAATTTGACTATGTTTTTTTTTTGTTTTTTTTTGTATTTACAGATGCGGAAAAAATTATTAGACCACTCTTGTTTTCTTCAATTTCTTGTTCATTTTAATGCCTGGTACAACTAAAGGTACTTTTGTTTGGACAAATACAGGGGTTGGACAAAATAATGGAAACTCCTTAAAAAATCAACAAAATATAATTTAATATGGTGTAGGTCTGCCTTTTGCAGCAATTATAGCCTCAATTCTCCGAGGTATTGATTCATACAACTTGTGAATTGTTTCCAAAGGAATTTTAAGCCATTCTTCAGTTAGAATACCCTCCAACTCTTTTAGAGACGATGGCGGTGGAAATTGACGTCTTACTTGAATCTCTAAAACTGACCATAAATGCTCAATAATGTTGAGGTCTGGGGACTGTGCCGGCCATACGAGATGCTCAACTTCATTAGAATGTTCCTCATGCCATTCTTTAACAATTCTAGCTGTATGGATTGGGGCATTATCATCTTGAGGTGAAGGTGTTTCCATTATTTTTTCCAACCCCTGTATAATGACAACAGCAAAAATAGCTCATTAGAGTTTAATTTCAGAGCTGATATCTATCCATTTTCCATGTTTTCTTGATAATAACCAAAATCACTTCAGTTCTTACATCAATATCTATGGCATTGTACTGACAAAAACAGTGCTTTTAGGCATTCCATGTTTTCTTTTTTGTCTGTTTTAGTCACATGATACACACAGGAGTTAGTACTTGTTTGCATAACCATTGTTTGTGATGATTTTTGATGGTCTAATAATTTTTTCTGCAACTATATATGTAAACAATGTTCTCACAGGAGACAACACTTGGACAAAACTCTAAAAAAAAAATAAATAAATAAAAAAAAAAGTAAACCTAACAGAAGTTTCATGGTTCCAGATGAGAATAATAAACCAATATCCGGAAATTATACAAGTGTAAATACAAACAAGATCAATATTTCAAAGTTTTACTGGTTTTAATATCCTGTGCAAGTCGACCCATTCATGCTAACATGTGAAGCAACTGAATTTGTGACTTTATTAAATCATGTTCGCTGATTATACTGGATACCATGAAGTTCCCACAATGGAACATTAATACATTTTCAATAAGTTTATATATATTTTGTCAATTGTATGTTGTATACCATTTTTTTCCCCCAAACTTACGGCAGCAACAGTATTAACCCCTTCATGCATGACGTCCACATTTGTGGACACATAGGCTACATTCAGACTGCAGGCAAATGTGGCCCAAATCCGATTTTTTTGCCCATATGTGACCTGTATCCGATCTGTTAAAGACAGTTTGAACAGCACAAATCCGATATATGCGAAAAAATTTACTACATAATGCACTGAGGTAGTTTATTACAAAATGCGTCAGTTTATTACATAATGCGGCTTTATTACAAGATGACGTGACATTCTTATTACATTTTGAACTTTTATTACATAATGGGAATTTATTACATGATGCGGCTCAACACACCGTCATCTTCTACAACAGTGAGTAAAACCCATGGAGTTGGAGACACTAAGGCTACGTTCAGACTGCAGGCAAATGTGGCCCGAATCCGATTTTTTTGCCCATATGTGACCTGTATCCGATCTGTTAAAGACAGTTTGAACAGCACAAATCCGATGTTTTCAAATCCGACCCAGGCCACTTTCATATATGGTCCTAAATCCGATACATATCTGATATTTTGCAATGCGACTTCAGTCTGAACAGCCAGGTCGCATTTATCCGACCTTTACATCACTGAAATGCGACAACCGTCACAATTCTGCATCCCTCCATACTTACTTCTATAAACACAGTGCGTGCTTACGTTGTCACGTATTACATCAGGATCTCTTTAGCGCATGTGGGTCACTTCAGGGTCACATTCTGTTCATACTCAAAACTGATACAAGTCGCATTTAATGTGTAATATGAACAAGTACATGAAAAAATCAGATTTCTCCAAAAAATCCGAATTGTGCATTAAGACCTGCTGTCTGAACGTAGCCATAGTTGAAGCTCACTTTCCAAAGGGTTATAAAGACAATATTCTCCAAATCACATGGGGGCAGTCGCTATAGACCCTAAGCAATACAATGAAAAAAATATCATTTTAGTTTTAGTATTTGGTCTGCTGTGATCTCATAAATTTAACCTCCTAAGACCCAGCAATCGTTTTTTTGTCCATATTTGTAGACAAGAGTTTCACAGCTTTATACAAAAAAAAAAAAAAAAAGTCCACCACAAAGGACATTCCATTTTTTTTTTTTTTTTTTTTAAACGCATCTGAAAAAACTGCTGCATCATGACTTTTCCAATACAGGCAACTATTTTTATTTAAAAAAGCCAAAACTTTTATATTCCTGGGTCCCTGGAGGTTAAATATCTTCTTAATAAAACAATATGTACCAAAAAAAATTTAAAAAAAATAAAAATGCATTTCAACTTTAGCCTAATTTTGAGTAATAAAATCAATCTAAAAACAAACAAACAAAAAAAAAAATACACAAGTTTTTTTCATAAGTCATGCATGAAAGGGTTAAATCATCACCCCTCTTTCCTTTACTGGATCTACTTCTAAAATGGTATCAGTGTGCTTAGCTTTATCTTTGACCCTTCCGTCCTCTCATCAGGGACAGACTGGGATTCCAGGATTCCCAGGTATGCCTGGAGACCCTGGACCTAAAGGGGAAAAGGTAGATAACATCCCTGTTTTTCAACCACACTATATGATATCACACTAATATATAAAACAAACACAAGAATATATGAATTCCTAACCTTTAGGGTGATACCGGTGTTGGACTGCCGGGTCCTCCAGGGCCTCCTGGACCTCCGGGACGACCCAGCAAGTCATCTATAATCATGGTAGGCTATTATTGAGGATCCTTTATTTTGACTTTCACAAGGTCGCCATAAAACCTGGTTGGTATTTTCACTTTATTGCGTACATGTAAGAATGACTTTATGGGATTACTGTCAAATAAATGGGGTGATATCAGGCTATTATGGCTCAAACTTTATACTCAGGTGTGAATTTTGAGTAGAGGAGTTAATCATTTATAATCATAATATGGCCCAATCTTATTCAATAGTTCGTTAACTGTCTGGCCTGGTTATGTCTTGCAGGAGGGTTCAGGATTTGAAGACTTCGATAGCGATGCAGAGATTCTTAGAGTGAGTGACCTTCAGGAACTCTTCAACATTCTTCTCTCTATTTGGCATCGGATTCCTCTTTTGCTGTGACTCATCTTGCATTGATTCTTTATATCTTTGTTCTGTTTCTCATCATCATGTTACAGCTTTCCTTTCCTGTTGCTGTACAGAAAACCCAAAAATACATATATACCATTACCGTTCCTATTTGTGTGACTTCTTCTAGGGACCTCCTGGACCTCCGGGGCCCCCTGGTCAGCCAGGCCTTCCTGGACCCCCGAGCGAGGACCTGTTTCCGGGACCGCCTGGGGCTCCCGGAAGAGATGGGATAGATGGAGAGAAGGGTGAACCTGGACTCCCTGTGAGTTTTTCTTTCCTTTCTCCTTTTACATACACGATCTCACAATTACTTCTTCATAATTAATATCTTATTAAATGTAGATAATGACCCGTCAGCTTTTATTGATGATCTCCTGCAAGTAACATCAGTTATTAACTTAACTTTAGAAAGCCAGAGGAGACATACGATCAAGAATTTCTCTCAAATGTGATTTATTGTAGCTAGTGATGTGTAAAACTACACAAGCTCCGTGTCTGTACAGTTTTCCAACTACACCTCAGTCTCTCTGGGATTCAGAACCTTTGTTATTACTGATTTAGAATCTGTTTTCAGGTCATTGAAGAGTGGTTTAGTGGCTCTTGGTCTGGCTCTGGTTCTGAGTCTGGCTCTGGTTCTGGGTCTGGGTCTGGTTCTGAGTCTGGCTCTGGTTCTGGGTCTGGCTCTTGGTCTGGTTCTGGGTCTGGTCAGGTATTCAGATGTGGTCCCTGCAAATCCAAGGGGCTGAAAAGACAGTATTTTCCCCAGCTTTATTCTAAATACCATGTTCATTCACCGCTTTCCAGCCACTGCTTTTTGCCCTAAGACATAAGAAAATAAAGTATTGAGATGTAATGGAAACAGGACTTTTTGAAGCATGTGTATATAGAGTGAATAAAAAAAAAAAGCTGGTTTAAGAGGATCAGTGTGTCTAGTTGATGTTACTCCTCAGCAGGGCACTAGAATACATATGCACTGAGACATCAGAAGCTCAAACAGGTCATGCACTTTTTTTTTTTTTTACCATAGAGAGCTAACAGCCTTTTGGCAGAAACTTCAACAGCTTCTGAACATGGTTTTGAGCTGCAGTGTGTGTTGGGGAAAATGTGTCTTTTTACAATGTTAGATGCTTTTACTAACCGTAAGAAAATAAAACTCACAGGGTTATAATGTTTCTACAGTGCTTAAAACGCTTCAAGGATTTAGCCTCATCATTTTGTGGGAGCTAATTAGTCTTGTTTGCTTGAACTTAGGTTAAACCTTTGTTGTAAAAAAAAAATTTTTTAATCCATGCAAGCCATTAAATGAAAGTGCAGATTCTCCCAAAAAGGTCATGTATTCATGTGAAGTCTGAAATGTTAATAGCATTTTATCACCTTTGCAGGGAGTCGATGGAAAGGATGGTGATCCAGGGCCTGCAGGGGAGAAGGGAGACAAGGTGAGAATGTATTCACACTAAAGACAAACACACGTGTGATATATACTAAGTTGACTTTTAAAGGTGCTGGAGACTTTCATGACTAATTTTTCATCAATCTGTAAAACCTCAGTCATAGCCTAATTATCACGAATCTGTAAGTCTTTCTGTTGTTAACCGTGTGTTTACAAACCGACCGGTGACGTCACTCGGGCATCTTCAGAATTTTGTCGCAACGTGCATTGTGGGAAACTTAGGTTCACACAGCCACCTGACAGCGGCAGCACGACCATATGGTATTATATGGATGAAACAAACACGCAGAAACATGAAAACAACTGGAGGAATATGCACAGAAGGAAGGGAGTTCCTGCTGTTTCCAATCTTGTCTGTTCAGCTGCTGCTATAAGGTGGCTGCGCGAGCCTTCGCTTCCCACAATGCACGTCGCGACAAAATTCCAAAGATGCCCAAGTAACCTCACAGCTTGTTTGTAAACACATGGACTGTTTATGGTGGATGGCACGAAGAAATTGTTCACCGTAATGCAAGAGATTCAGGTGAGTAATCACAGAAAGACTCACAGATTCGTGATACTTAGGCTATGACTGAGGTTTGACAGATTTGATGAAAAATTGGTCACGAAAGACTCCAGCACCTTTAAGAATCTGTCAGCATTGTTGGTCTTAACCCATAAAGACCCAGTGCTACTTGTACGTCACTTCCCAAATGAATTTTTCTCTCTATTTAACCTTCCTTCAGTGACTTATCACTATTTGTTGTGATATTATCCTCTGTCTTTTGCATTTTCCCATAAAAATCAGGTATTTTCCTTTATTTATTTGCTAATAATGTGGATGTTCATACACTGTAAGACCGAGTAAGTTGAGTTTACTTTCAAAATTTTAGTAAACCGGTTACCTTAAAATTTTTAAGTAATGAAGTAATGAAAACTTGAGTGTATTCAACTTAAATGCTTGATTTGAATGGAATTGCTATTTAAAGAACACACTAAATGCCAAATTAATTTAACTTAAAATTTGTTGCAATGTCAATTGCTTTGTTTAATCATTAGACTTAATATCATCAGTTCATTGTATTCAATTCAAAGTAGATTTAAATTTAACTATTTTGCCATATAAATTGTTTTATTTATTCAGTTTAATACATTGTAGCAAGTATGGAAGTTAGGCAGGAAGTTAACTCAAAGTAATTTGTCAGTACAGGAAGTGTTTTCAGTTTGGCAAAGCATAAAGATTCACATAAAACTAAAACAATTATAGAGGAACAGGAAAACCATTGTTGGGCCTATGGCTCTGACTCATGGTGCAGCTCTACAAAAATACAAAAACAAACACAAAAAGGCCAATAAACATTGCCGTACACATATCAAGTCAAAATTAGCACTAACAACACAACCCCGCTGAACCCCTGCACATAAAAATAACACATTTTCAACAACATGCCCAATACCCACAATGCAATGTTGAGATAAAAAGGTGTGGTCACGACTACAACTTAGTGATTTAAATCCATTCATCTTCAACTTTTTTGTACTTTCGACTATGTGTACAAATTAGTAGAATATACTTAAGATTCTATAGTAATGTAATAAAACTTAAATCATTTAAGTACATTGTAATTAAGGCATTTTAGTAAATACAAAGGCCGGGCTTACAGTGTAAAAGCTCAGATTAAAGTTGAGGGTTATTATATCAGAAACAGAGGAAGTTACTTTTTTTGAGCAAAGATATCGACAGCTGAATGTAAAAACAAGTATCAGTCTTTTGGCCATGAGTCTAGCTCTCCAAGACCAGGGTTGGTGACACCTGATGTAGATGTTCATAAAAACTCAGATTAAAATCAGTCAATCAGATTTTATTTATATAGCGCCAAATCATAACAAAAGTTATCTCATGACACTTTATATATAGAGCTAGTCGAAACTAGACTCTGAAGCTAATTTAAAGAAACCCAACAGAATCCTCCAGGAGCAAACATGATGCACAGAAAAATTAACTAGAACTGTCAAAAGTCGATCAGCTGGTGTTAGTATAAATACCACTAACCAGAACAAATGTCCATAACTGTTAATACTACTACTACTACACGTACAAGTATTAACAGTGGATATACAGTACAGGCCAAAAGTTTGGACACACCTTCTCATTCTTCGCATTTTCTTTATTTTCATGACTATTTACATTGTAGATTCTCACTGAAGGCATCAAAACTATGAATGAACACATGTGGAATTATGTACTTAACAAAAAAGTGTGAAATAACTGAAAACATCTCTTATATTCTAGTTTCTTCAAAGTAGCCACCCTTAGCTCTGATGACTGCCTTGCACACCCTTGGCATTCTCTTGATGAGCATCAAGAGGTAGTCACCTGAAATGGTTTCACTTCATAGCTGTGCCTTGTCAGGGTTACTTAGTGGAATTTCTTGCCTTATTGATGGGGTTGGGACCATCAGTTGTGTTGTGCAGAAGTCAGGTTGATGCACAGCTGACAGCCCTATTGGACAACTGTTAGAATGCATATTATGGCGAGAACCAATCAGCTAAGTAAAGACAAACGAGTGGCCATCATTACTTTAAGAAATGAAGGTCAGTCAGTCTAGAAAATTTCAAAAACTTTGAATGTGTCCCCAAGTGCAGTCGCAAAAACCATCAAGCGCTCCAACGAAACTGGCTCACATGAGGACCGCCCCAGGAAAGGAAGACCAAGAGTCATCTCTGATGCTGAAGATAAGTTCATCTGAGTCACCAGCCTCAGAAATCGCAAATTAACAGCAGCTCAGATTAGAGACCAGATGAATACCACACAGAGCTCTAGCAGCAGACACATCTCTACAACAACTGTTAAGAGGAGACTGCGTGAATCAGGCCTTCATGGTCAAATAGCTGCTAGGAAACCACTGCTCAGGAGAGGCAACAAACAGAAGAGATTTATTTGGGCCAAGAAACCCAAGGAATGGACATTAGACCAGTGGAAATCTGTGCTTTGGTCTGATGAGTCCAAATTTGAGATCTTTGGATCCAACCGCCGTGTCTTTGTGCGACGCAGAAAAGGTGAACGGATGGATGCTACATGCTTGGTTCCCACCATGAAGCATGGAGGGGGAGGTGTGATGGTGTGGGGGTGCTTTGCTGGTGACGCTGTTGGGGATTTATTCAAGATTGAAGGCAACCTGAATCAGCATGGCTACCACAGCATCCTGAAGTGACATGCCATTCCATCCGGTTTGCGTTTAGTTGGACCATCATTTATGTTTCAACAGGACAATGACCCCAAACACACCTCCAGGCTGTGTGAGGGATATTTGACCAAGAAGGAGAGTGATGGAGTGCTGCGCCAGATGACCTGGCCTCCACAGTGACCGGACCTGAACCCAATCGAGATGGTTTGGGGTGAGCTGGACCGCAGAGTGAAGGCAAAAGGGCCAACAAGTGCTAAGCATCTCTGGGAACTTCTTCAAGACTGTTAGGAAACCATTTCAGGTGACCACCTCTTGAAGCTCA
Source organism: Sphaeramia orbicularis (assembly GCF_902148855.1). Classification (NCBI taxonomy): domain Eukaryota; kingdom Metazoa; phylum Chordata; class Actinopteri; order Kurtiformes; family Apogonidae; genus Sphaeramia; species Sphaeramia orbicularis. The sequence continues at coordinate 32,474,807 of NC_043976.1, forward strand.
TCAAGAGAATGGCAAGAGTGTGCAAAGCAGTCATCAGAGCTAAGGGTGGCTACTTTGAAGAAACTAGAATATAAGAGATGTTTTCAGTTATTTCACACTTTTTTGTTAAGTACATAATTCCACATGTGTTCATTCATAGTTTTGATGCCTTCAGTGAGAATCTACAATGTAAATAGTCATGAAAATAAAGAAAATGCAAAGAATGAGAAGGTGTGTCCAAACTTTTGGCCTGTACTGTACTACTACTACAACAGTTAGTACAAATAATAGAAACCTCTACCATCTATGGGACTATATAATAAATACTATCACAGGAGAGGGGCAGGATCACAGCAGCAGGTCCAGAATTGGTCCTTGGAAAACCTGTGATTATTCGGGGAAAACCTGTGAGGTGATAAAGCACAGACACAAAACTGAGGGTTGTTGTATCAAAAACAGAGAAAACTGACTTTTTCAGTTGAATCTATCATAAACTGAACATAAACCAAGTGTCTCCATCTACTGTTATTGATCAAACTCCAATGGGTTTTACTGGTGAATCAATGTTGTTGAAGATGATGGTGTTTCCATGGTAACTATGGGTCATATCTGATGACCATGAAAAGATGACAAACTATATTTTATACCAATTATTTACATGTATTGATAGAATTAGTGGATCAGAAGTTATTAAACATTTTATGTCAGTAGATGGTTTTGGTTGCCAGTGGCTGTTTGGGGCTTTATGGGTTAAAAGAAGTTTTTAAAAATGTTCTTTGAATTCATGCATTTGTTCACATAGTGCATGAAAACTGCTGAAGTATTTTCTCACACGTGACTGAAGCACTAACACAACTGAACGGGCTAATGGTTGTGTAGCTGCTGTTGTGACACTGCCTTTTAATATGAGCCACTCTGATTTCCCTTGTGCAGAGCTCTTAAAGCACTTCACACTTAGCAAAAACAATTACCCACAAACAAAATAATTAACACAAAGAGCCAGGCTCTTAATGAGGTGATCCCAAGCACTAATAATCCTGACAGGCTTAAGTGTAAACAAGTCTGTGTTGTAAACAGCTGCCTTATCTCTTACTTGTCAGTCATCACAGCTCAAAACATCGATTTGTTTTCCTTTGTTGTTCAACCACTTTTTTTGCAGTACTTGATGTAATTTTCAGACCCGCCTACACAATGTTTGTAATTAAGCATTTTATTAGTGAAAACACTCAGGGGAAAACATTGAAATATTAAGTTAGATAGGAATTTTTTTTTTAACATTTGTCTGTTTGATTTGTCTACAGGGAGAAAATGGCATGGGTGGACCACCAGGGCCAAAGGTAAAGATTTTTTGCGAGTCTTGATTGAACATTAAATATTATTAGTTTTTTTTGTTTGTTTTTTTTTACAGGAAGAGTGCTCATTGATGAACATCCATATTAGAATAAAACATAATGTGGAGAACCCATTTAAAAACTTTAAAAAAAAATGACATGTACATCTTTGGTAAAAAGTGAGAATATTAATGGGCCAATAATAGAGCCTTGTGGGACCCCAATTGGCCATTAATGATAAACAGATTCAGCACTGTCAAAACAAACACTTATTTTCTACAGGGCAGGTATGAATTTATCCATAGTCTAGTTTCTGCAGAAAAATGTGTTAATTTAAATAAAATAATGTGATGGTTTGCCTTCTCAAATGCCTTCTTTAGCGCCAAACCAGTCATTTTTGTGCAGTAAATATCTGACTATTTCCTAAAAAAGTGGGTTGATTCTGTCGAGTTGTTTATACAGAAACCAAACTGCGCAGAAAGAAAAACAGAATAACCCTTATTTTGTCTGTTTAAAAGCTTTGCTACCTACCTCACAGAAATCCTTAGAAATAATAGGAAGGATGCTGATCGGCCAGTATGTTAAATGAAGTAACTGTAGCCACTTTCCGAACTAAAAGAACGATTACTGACAGATTAAGTTAATGTCACTGAACGTGTTAAAAAGCTGGTTTCAGTCCAGTAGCTATCTTTGAGTTTGCGCTTCAACAGTTTAAAACCTGATCTAGCCTTGACTTCACAAAATCAACTGTTTTCCCCAGGGAGATCAGGGCCCACCAGGATTCCCAGGCCTACCAGGATCAGATGGTTCAGAGGGGCAGCCTGGACCAAGGGGTCCACCTGGCCCTCCTGGTCCCCCTGGAAGGAGCTATACCTTGGACTTTGAGGTACACAATGTTTACAGTGTGATGACCAGGATATATAACATACAGTCGTGGAAAAAATTATTAGACCACTCTGGTTTTCTTCAATTTCTTGCTCATTTTAAACAACTAAAGGTACATTTGTTTGGACAAATATAAGGATAACAACAAAAATAGCTCATAAGAGTTTAATTTCAGAGCTGATATCTATCCATTTTCCGTGGTTTTCTTGATAATAACCAAAATCACTTCAGTTCTTACATCAAAAACAGTGCTTTTAGGCATTCCATGTTGTCTGTTCTGTCTGTTTTAGTCACATGATACACATAGGAATTAGTACTTGATTGCATAACCATTGTTTCTGATGACTTTTGATGGTCTAATAATTTGTTCCACAACTGTAGACAGGATGAATATGATTGTTCCATTGGGAGTTATTATCAATTCAATTCAGCTGAGTTTTATTTATATAAAGGCAATCATAAAACAATTTTGTTAGAGATGGCAAAACTACACACATTCTTTCTTCAAGCAGAAGTACAAATACTTGCATACTTGTTATGTATGACATCTAACAATGGCTACACCAGAAATTGTCATTGTTTTTATGGCATATTGTCGAATACATTAACCCATAGAGGTCTGAGCCTATTTTGGCTGTTTTTGAGTACTTTTGATTTCACCTTTATATACTATATAAAGAAATGTTTACTATACCCATGTTTGGTATCTTTTTTTTCAGCACAACTTCCTTTATCTCATCTGCCTATTATTTTTTCACTTTAACCTACTATATCAACACAAAAGGACAAAAAACACACAAAATATATAAAATCCAATTTGAAAAATGTATATAATTTATTGCATAAATAACACAAAGATGCTTAATGAACCTTTTCAAAAACTTTAAAAGTGAATATTGGTTCCAAATATTAGGTATATAAAATCAAAATTGGAATAAATTAAAACTATACTCAAAAAAAATGACAAAGATATGGTAAGAAATATAACGCCCGCCCCACCCCATTTTCATACTTTTATTTACGTTTGTTTGCTCTGGTTTCAAAACGTCATACCACATCCCCAGTGGTCTACGTGACCGACTTGTAACGCTACGACACGTTGAAAATGTCATGTGATTCAGTCATGGGGCCGTGACCGTGGACTCCTAAGGGTTACGGTTAAAATTGTTTAATTGGAAATAATGTAGGAAGTAATACAGATATTAGATAGGTAGTTTTACAGATATTATAAATTACTGGATGGAACAGTAAAACATCAGACAAATAATTATCTGTGAACTGTACAAAAGTACAGAATTAAGCCTTTGTACATCATTACTCCCCACTACTGGTTATTGTAATATCTGACATGCAAACACCTGCAAAAAACTCTGTTTTTATGTTGCATATATCTCCCTTATTTCCAAGTTTGCACCGTGTTTTACTTTTGTATTTACACTAATGCACCAAATTGCTCACTGTATCCATGGAGTAAGATTATGTAAGATTAAAACAGTAAGTTCAAGTCTAGTTTAATCATTAATAATTTATTCCACTTCTAAGGATATGGAAGGATCTGAGCTGCAGAGTGGCTTTGGAGCTGTGCTGTCCAGAGGTCCTCAGGTAGAGCTATATTTTGTAAAACAAACAGCAATCTACAGTATGACCCTTTTATGCCTTTCATCATTTCAGCCTTTACATAATCACTTTAGCACTTATCTTTTTCCCTCAGGGTCCTGCAGGAATTCCTGGACTTCCAGGACCAAAGGTAAGATGTGTATATTAAGATTCAGTACAGTTTTTCGATTATGGTTAGAGTGTTTTGATCTAATATTGATAGCTTGCTTGACGTTGCTTCCTGAATTTCCCCTTTTCCCTCCTTTTCGTCTTGCAGGGTGAAGTTGGTTTAGTTGGCCCCCCAGGAAAGCCAGGTCAGAAGGTGAGTCTACTGTAATGTCTAGTCCAGTAAGAAACACACCAGCTAACTGTGTGTAACACCAAAACACATCCATGTTCAAACACAGCTGTTTTTAATGGTGTCTGTAGGGGGAGCCAGGTTTTACAGGACCACCAGGGTTTCCAGGAATGGAAGGACTTAAAGGGGCAGAGGTCAGTAAACAGACTGACACGAACTAATAAATCTCATGTGTCATTGTTGAAATCTGCAGCACAACAGCATGTTTAACCTTGGTGGTTTTATGTTGTGTCTTCTACAGGGGCAAAAAGGTGATAAAGGGGACCTGGGACCAAAGGTAATAAAAGTGTACACAATGGGTATGGTTACATGATGCGATTTATTTTTCCAGAAGAAATTAATTCGGAACTAAAGTATTTGCTCTTCTGTTTACATGGAAATGTTAAACCTGAATAAAGGTTTACATGAGGTATTAATGAGGTAGATAAGTGAGTAAAAGGGTTTGCGCTGCAGTGCTAACGTTGCCTTGTTCTCGCAGCCCTTCTGTTAGCTTAGCTTAGCATAGTCACTGCATTTCCATGCTCACACATAGCCAGTTTGTTGTCTTTTGTAAGTGATTTTCTGAAATCCAATTCACCCTAATTATTTCTTTAGATCCGCAACTTACTGCACTCATACAGTCTTGGGACTGTTGTGTTGACGGAAGTTGGAAAATCTTTTAGTTGGAAGGGATGCATGCGCTAAATTAGCTGAGCTTTACCATTTTAGCTTTGCATTAGTTTTTGTTTCCCAAGATTTTATTACTACAGTAAGTCACATGACCATGATTTGAGCCTCAATTTGTGATCATATTGACCCCACTGGACTAAAGTAATGATTAGGGAGAACTGAATTTCACAAAATCACTCATAAAATACTACAAATCACCTATAGAGGGTATGCACATACATCACTCCCCCCCGAGCCACATCCCTCTAAATCAGACTGAGTGGCAAAAACCAACCTGTTCAACATGGAGTATAGCAGTAAACACAGTGGGTATGGTTACATGATGTTTTTTAAATCCGATTTATTTTTCCAGAAGAAATTAATTTGGAACTAAAGTATTTTCTCTTCTGTTTACATGGAAATGTTAAACCCGAATAAAGGTTTACATGAGGTATTAATGAGGTAGATAAGTGAGCTAAAGGGTTTGTGCTGCAGTGCTAACATTGCCTTGTTCTGGCAGCCCTTCTGTTAGCTTAGCTTAGCATAGTCACTGTATTCCCATGGTCACACGTAGCCAGTTTTTTAAAGCTGATTTGTTGTCTTTTGTAAGTGATTTTCTGAAATCCGATTCTCCCTAATTATTTCTTTAGATCCATGACTTACTGCACTCATACAATCTTGGGACTGTTGTGTTGACGGAAGTTGGAAAATCTTTTTGTTGGAATGGATGCATGCGCTAAATTAGCTTAGCTTTACCATTTTAGCTTTGCATTAGTTTTTGTTTCCCAAGATTTTATTACTGCAGTAAGTCACATTGCCATGATTTGAGCCTCAATTTGTGATCATATTGACCCCACCGGACTAAAGGAATGATTAAAGAGAATTGAATTTCACAAAATCACTCATAAAATACTACGAATCACCTATAAAAGCCTGGCTGCGTCTGACCATAGGAATGAAACAATTATGCTAAACTAGGCTAAGCTAAGCTAACGGAAGGGCTGCAAGAACAAGGCAATCGGTGCACTGCAGTGCAAACTGATTTGCCCACTTATCGAACTCATTGGTGCATGACAAATGAATTAATAAAAAAACAGGTGATGAACTCTTCCTTCAGGGTTTTCCAGGCTGGTAGATCCCATCAGAATAGCCCACTGGAACAGTTTGGGTTGACTAGACTGCATTGCATATCCTTCCGCCAGCGCAGAATGTGTGCGTCATCGCAACAGGACAAGACAACGAGAATGTGCAGAATGGCAGGAATAAAGTCCAAATGGAATTAAGGGTTTACATGTCCCAGGAAGAGTTTAGACCAGAATTAAAAGTGGATTAAACCAGTGACTTTAATCGGGTTTAAATTTAATCCGAATTTTTCTTTTTCAACTGGCATAAGGTGTTTACATGGGCATCTGAAATAGGATCTAACCTTTAATCAGATTAAACCAGGAGTAAAAGTTGTCATGTAAACGCATGGAATATGCCACGTACATCGTCCATAGAAACAGTCATACGTTTGTAAAACTGCAAATATAACACTACATCTAACTGTGTTCCCAGGGAGAGGCAGGACGTGATGGCATCAGTCTACCTGGCCCTCCGGGACCACCCGGGCCTCCAGGACCCATTATCAACCTCCAGGATGTAAGTAGCATCTCACTAAAAGCATCAAGACAAGCTCAACAGAAGAGAGATAAATAGAATTAGTCAGTGTGTATTTACTGATGGATCTCTCCCTCTGCTTTTATCCAGCTTTTGCTTAATGACACAGATGGTGCCTTCAACTACTCAGGGATTTTTGAAGCTCAGGGACCTGCTGTGAGTACCAGACCAAAAGAAAACACAGACTTTCACCTGTCAAAGCTTGACAAATATGTTCCTCCTAACACTTCAACATTGAGATATAATATGTACGGATGTGTGGTTTATTCAAATGCATGAATTTCCTTGCTGTTTCCATGGTTCAAAGGGTCTAAAGGGTGACATTGGGATTCCAGGTGTTCAAGGACCTCCAGGACTGAAAGTAAGTCAAACGTACATCTGTTGTTTCTAGTCACATGCACACAAAATCTATAGAAAATAAAAAAACAAGTGAACAACAACAAACAACAAACCCCACCCCTTGCACATATTGTAGTTTATTTTGGCATCGATCCAGCTGATGTCATCATGTCTATGTGTGTGCTGATGTCAGCATATCAATTGCCTCTATATGTGCTAAGTTTGAAGTAAATTCAAACAAAATTGATGTTTTTATAGACATTTGAAATTTCACCCATTTTAAGTAAAGGGGAGAGGAAAAAAGATTTTAAAAATATATACAAAAATTGAACTTTGACCTACTTTTCCCAAACCACATCTATTCTGGGTCACTGGCAATCTATGAACCAAATTTGGTATGAATTCAACCAATAGTTTTGCTGATAAAGATATTTGACATCTCACCTATTATAAGTAAATGGGGGAAAAAAAATAAAATAAAATAATAATAATAATAATAATAATAATAATAATAATAATAATAATAATAATAATAATAATAATAATGTAAAATTTGACCTACTGTTTCCAAAATGTAATGACATCTATTCTGGGACACTTGTAATGTATAATTGTAATTTGGTATGACTTCAATCAATAGTTTTGCTGCTACAGATATTTGAAATTTCACCCATTATAAGTAAATGGGGAAAAAAAAGATTTTAAAAATTCATAAAAAATTATAACTTTGACCTACTTTCCCCAAAACGTAATCAAATCTATTCTGGATCACTGGCAATCTATAAACCTAATTTGGTATGAATTCAACCAATAGTTCTGCTGTTACACACATTTGAAATTTCGCCCATTATAAATAAATGGGGAAAAAAAATTTAAAAATTCACTAAAAAAAAATTAATTTGACCTACTGTTTTCAAAATATAATGACATCTATTTTGGGACACTTGCAATGTATAACTGAAATTTGGTATGAATTCAACTAATAGTGTTGCTGCGACAGACGTTTGAAATTTTGCCCATTATAAGTAAATGGGAAAAAAAAAAGATTTTAAAAATTCATAAAAAATTTGAACTTTGACCTACTGTTCTCAAAATGTAATCAGATTTATTCTGGGTCACTGGTGATCTATAAACCCAATTTGGTATGATTTCAACCAATAGTTTTGCTGCTAGAGTGTTAACAACCAATAAAACAAACCGAACCAAAAACAATACCCCGTGCCTCCCCTTCGGGGGCCAGGGTAATGCATTTATCTTTAGAATAATTGTGTATTTCTTATGAATTTTACCACAGCTTCACAACGACACCATAATTGTTTCCACACATATTTGGGTATTTTTATTTTGTTTCTTTCTTTTAACCTTGTAATACTGTATAACAACAAATACAAAAACACATTCATGAAGGTTATCAGTCTGCTTGGTTTGTTTACCTGCTTTATTATGCACAGGGTGAAAAAGGTGAACCAGGACTTGTCATTGCAGCAGATGGATCCATGATGTCAGGTCTGGCTGGTCCCACGGGACCCAAAGGAGTCAAGGTTAGATTTCCCAATTCCCATGCACAGATTTCCCTTAATTTCTTTATTCTGTTAGTTACATGAATGTACCTCAGGGGAATGCATATTGTAGAATTATTCATGACATACATTTTACATATTTATAGGGAGATAATGGTGTTCCCGGAACTCCTGGAATTACAGTAAGGCGCTTCACTCTCTATTCTATATGTTGAATTTACATTTGCATCATAATACATGCATGTGATTGGTTTCTCTCCACTGTCATGTAAAGCAATAGATTCTAAAATTACACCATGACCCTCTCTGTCATTGTGACCTGTGCTGTAGATACAGTACCTTCAATAAACGCTGTAAGTGACTTTGATTTGTTCACAACAGGGACCTATGGGACCACAAGGACCTAAGGGAGAATTTGGCTTTCCGGGACGACCTGTAAGTACCTTGAACTCTCCATTTTCTGAGGCACTACATGTACAATGAAAACTAAAAATAACATTAAAGAACAAAAAGGAGCGATTTTGGTTTCTGGATTTGAATTCTGTACATCAGCAGTTAAAACTATTCATCAGTTATACAACTCCGAGGCCCAATCCCAGTTCACCCCTTGGCCCTCCCCCTTCCTTTTTTTTAATTAATTTTTTTTTTAATAGCCTTTATTTAATTTAAGGAGATTTTACAAATCATTACAAAACACAAAAACATATCCATCTATACTTAATAACTGCATACATATTTCCCCTCCTGTATATACACCCACTCATAAAAATATACACTTCACGATGATGAATAAGGGTCAAAACACATTAATGTCCCGTCAGAGATCGAACTTTAATTGATTGTCATTCCAACATTTATTTCAATATAACGTAGCTCCTTGTTTTGGATAATCCCTTATGGTCCAACTAAAGAAAAAATGAATTTAAAATTAAAAACGTAAGTTATTTAGCAACACTAATCTGTCAAATTGTCTCTAAAATATCCCGTCAGTGAGATTTCGAATACTGTTTTGACCCCACATAGATAAAATATCTGTATATTCACTCACACATATAAATATACACCAACACATATATTTACAATAACAAATGCATATGTGCTTAGACCAGTTGTTCCCAACCTTTTTTGGCTCATGACCCCATTTTAGCATCACAAATTTCTGGCAACCCAAGACATTCAAAATGGAGACTTTTTTTTTTTTTTGCTAAAATTAATTTGTTTTTGATCATTTAATAGTTTGCTATACTATGTTGTAATAAACATTAATTTTAGACGACATTTAGTCTATATAATGTATATTCTTATGGACGGAGACAGAAAAGCCAGGTGTAGATTACTGCACAAAGTGAGAATTTGATTTTCCTTGGTCAGGATATGTACAGTCAGTCCAGCTTGGATTTCCAAGGCTGACAATTAATACTGAACAAACAATAACTCAAACTATGAATTATGAAAGAGCTGCAGCATCTGAAACTGACCACAATGAACATTTGACAGATAAACAGAACCACAGTGTTTCAGTTTCAGCTTCACAGTTTGTCATGTCTTTTATGGATTGTGATTGTCTCTCTCAACTCACCATATATTTTTATTAGTAAGTTTTTATTTTATTTTTATCAATTACTAGAAATTTCAGGTGACCCCATTTGAATTCCAGGCGACCCCAAGTGGGGTCACGACCCTAAGGTTGAAAAACACTGGCCTAGACTAATACACATGTCTACACACACATATACATCTACAAACTTACACCCTACATGCACCTCTTCCCCCTCTTTTTTTATAAATAAGAAACAGGCCCTTACCCCTACCCCTTGACCCTTGCATTTGGCACTACCCCGTCAAACGGAGTTGCAAGAGGTAGGGGTTGAAACATTCCCCTATGAAATGAGACAACCCTTCGACACCTGTTACGTCATCAGCAGTTATCGATGCCACTATAAACAGATGCGGCAAATTTGTTTCCGAAAAAATTCCTCATGCCGTCAGCAGCTGTAACTGTCTCTGTTCCATGGGCTTAGATCATCTTTTTACAGCTATCAACCACAAACTGCAGAAATGCGATCTATAACACAGTGAAACTGCATTAAACGGTCGATCAAATGATTAAGTTGCTTATGAAGAAAATATGTACATTTGTGTGTTTCTTTCATCACACTGTTGCACTTTTTGGCTGTGTTTACCTCCATCTCAACGAAAATTTAAACAGAGTTATGGGAGATTTCTCATACCCCTCCGTTTGTAGTGTGGTCCTGAAAAATCTCAGTTTCGAGGCCCAAACAGACCTCCGTCTTAGCCCTTCCTCTCCAACTCACTGAAAATCAGGACACCCCTACCCCTTCACATGAAGAGACCTATACTTTTGGGTCTATCACTGTGTTTCAGGTTATTCAGTGGGGTAAAAGTTCAATAAAGTAGATGGAAAAAAAAAAATCCCTTTTAAAAAAGAATTGTCTATCAGCGCAGATGCTTGAAGCCCGTGGCTTAAATTCAATAAACTTGCTGTTGATTGGTTTTACTTTAAATTAAATCACACTTTGACACAGTCAACAAACTACCCAATTTCCCACATTTCCCTGCGGGAATCATTAAAGTAAAATCCAATCTAAATTTGCATTCGACTGAGAACTTAGATCATTCTGTATAATGTCTTACTTCTTATATAGGGTCGTCCAGGTCTGATGGGACCTAAAGGAGAGAGGGGGGACTCTGTCGGGCAGCCGGTGAGTCATACACTCAGTTAAGAGCATATGGATACACTGTACACTACTGGAACAACCACAGAATGCAGTCTATTGATTTATAAGTCCTTTCAGAATATTTCATTTAACCCATAAAGACTCAAATATCCAACATGGACCAAAAACGTCTACTGATCTAAACTGTTTAATACCTGTTGATCCACTAATCCTATCAATACATGTAAATAATTGGTGTAAAATACAGTTTGTCATCTTTTCATGGTCATCAGATATGACCCATTTGGACTTTCAGAGGCTCCATAGTTACCATGGAAACACTGTCATCTAACATTGATTCACCAGTAAAACCCATGGAGTTTGATCAATGACAGTGGATGGAAATACTTGTTTTTATGTTCAGTTAATGATACATTTTACTGAAAAAGTCACTTTTACTGCAGTTTTCTCTGTTTTTGATATAATATCCCTCAATGCAAAAATAAGAAAATTAGCCATAAATAACTTTGACAAGTAAGTGACACTGAAGGAAAAACAATCACATACATTCCTGTCAATAGTAATCATATGTTTTCCAACCTAAACATCCTAAAACTACAGAAAAATTATCCCATAAAGACCCAAATATCCACCGTTGACCAAAACCATCTACTGATGTAAATGTTTAATACCTGTTGATCCAATAATCCAATGAATCCATGTAAATAATTGGTATAAAATACAGTTTGTCATCTTTTCATGGTCATTAGATATGACCCATTTGGACATTCAGAGGCTCCATAGTTACCACGGAAACACTGTCATCTTCTACAACATTGTTTCACCAGTAAAACCCATGGAGTTGGATCAATGGTAGTGGATGGCAATGCCAGGTTTATGTTCAATTAAAGCCATATTTTACTGAAAATGTGACTTTTTCTGCAGTTTTCTCTGTTTTTGATATAATAACCATCAACTTTAATCTGAGCTTTTATGAACATCTTTATGATCAGTAAATTAAATACAGGAAAATATAATGTTTACACAGGATAATATTATAATAAATGGTGATAAATCACTTAAGAAAGGTTAGATATAGAGAAAATTTCATTTCAATTTTCGCACAAAAGTAGCGCTGGGTCTTTATGGGTTAAAATCAAATCCCCTCACTTTTAGTTGATTATCTCTGTTTTTTATTTAATGGATTCAGCTCACTTTCCTCTTTTTTCCAAGGGACCTCCGGGCCCTCCAGGACCACCAGGCCGACCAGGAATCTTCAACTGCCCCAAAGGAGTAAGTCAAACACATCACACGTCACACTGAACTGTTGAATAATAGTGTCTGATTTGTGATGTATTCACTGTCCGCTCTGCTGTCTGAAGACAGTGTTCCCCATCCCTCCCAGACCCCACTGCAAAATGGCTGTAAGTTTCTGGGTCATTCAGTTATAAAAGCTGAACTGAACACCCATAGTGTCTGTCTTCCCTTATTAAACTCGCCTATATAATCTCACATCGTAACACCCAGTCCTGTGCTGGCACTTTTATGTCGATCCCATTCACACCTCCGAACATCAGTTTTCCTCTTTGACACTTGGATGTTTTTTTTTGTTTTTTTTTTACATTGACTGTTTCCTTCATTTATTCAGCACATGCACATATTGTTCAGTATTGCATTCATATTTCTAACTATTTTTGCTCAGAATATTTCAGGGATGATTCTGAAATATTCCTGCATGCTGCATGTCAAGTCCGGCAAAGTGATGGTTCACTGCCGTAATCGAACCGAGGTAGAACTAAAATCACATCTACTAAAAAATCTGCACGTGTTATTGCATGTTCAAGGTGATGGTGATATGGTGAATAATAGTACAGATAAGATGGAACTGTGGCTCTTATTAACGTCTTTGTTCATCCTTTTTTTGTAGCTTAACCCGAATGGAACCATTGCAGCCGGTAAGATGGAATTTTTTACTTTCTATATACAGTGAGGAATATTTTCACTGTACATAGAATTCATGTTGTATCTTTAGGATTCATAAACAGTTGATATAAACCTGACTTTTTGTCTCCAAGGCAACTGTCAGACGGGATTAAAAGGAGAAAAGGGAGATAGAGGCCTACCTGGACTACCGGCTCCACCAAGTATGTCTACACTTTAACCCATAAAGACCCAGTATGACTTTTGTGTCAGTTCCCAAATACAGTTTTCTCTCTATTTAACCCTTTCATGCATAGTGGTCACTCCAGTGGACAGTTATTCTCCAGCTGTTCTCTTGTATATTCATGGATTTTGTTGTTTTAGTTTCATATCAGCCAACATATTGGACACTTATGCATCATCCCATACACTATAAGTGATAACATTACTGTAACTTTGCTATTCTTAATAAACCTGATCTAACATGTTTGCGTGTAAATCAGTTCCTTGTTGTTGTTATGAGACTGTGATTAACAACATTTTTTTTTTTTTTTGCATATTATCTCCATGAAGTGAATAATGACTAGTATTAGAATATGTTAAAATGTGAGACAACATCTAATTAGCAGCATTTAATGTTTTTATTTCATAGTTTTCACACAGTATATCAATAAATACATGTTTCTTTGCTTCAAAAATTAAACACATGGTGTCCAGCTGAGTGGACATTTTTGCAACTCCATAAAAAATAGCTTAATAAAAAAAAAAAACAAATATATATATATATATATATATATATATATATATATATATATATATATATTGCATTGTTTTTTTAATGCCTAAAGAGGAATAAAATAACTCCAGAAAAAAATAAATTTGATTAAGGTTCTTGTAATTCATGCGTGAAAGGGTTAACCTTTCCTAAATGATTTATCACCATTTTATTCTTACATTATCCTTTGCATTTTGCATTTTTTCTAGTGAAAATCATCTATTTTCCAATATTTTATCCACTGATCATGTAGATGTTCATAAAAGCTCAGATTAAAGTTGAGGGTTATTATATTAAAAACAGACAAAACTGAAGAAAAAGTTACTTTTTCAGTAAAACATATCATTAAATGAACATAAACCCAGTGTGTCCATCCACTGTCATTTATCAGACTCCATGGGTTTTACTGGTGAATCAATATTGTAGAAGATGACGGTGTTTCTACAGTAACTATGGAGCCTCTGAACATCCAAATGGGTCATATCTGATGACCATGAAAAGATGACAAACTGTATTTTACACCAATTATTTGAATGTATTGATAGGGTTAATGGATGGACAGTTATTAAACAGTTTAGATCAGTAGATGGTTTAGGTTGACAGTGGATGTTTGGGTGTTTATGAGTTAAAAAAAACCTCAGTAATACCTCTACTAATCATTAGGGATGAATAATGAATTTCTTTGGAGTAAAAAACAAAACAAAAAAATTTGCAGACACAGGTTTTATTGTAAATTCTAATGATATCTCTTGGTAAAATTCACTCTGTGTGTTTTAATTGTCTTTTGGAATATATCTAGGACTTTGTATGTGCATTGTATATTGATCAGATGTTCTCCCCTGTTCCCTTCATATGTTTTTTGTTTTTTTTTTCTAGACTCGTTTCTTCCAAGAGGAGGTTGGGTAAGTTTCACACAGAAACCTTTTGGATGCTTTTGAGACATACTGGTTTTGTAAGGTACAGAGCAAAACTATTTTTTCTGTGTGTCATCACACCTGTGTCTGGTCTCAGGGTAAACAGAGCATCAAGGGAGAGAAGGGAGACAAAGGGGATGCAGGGTTTCCTGGACAACCGGGTCCTCCTGGGAGACCTGGACCAGTGGTGAGTCAGTGCTTCAGGCAAACAGAACTATATGATTTTTATCAGAACAAAATCAACCACTTCTTCTTGGCACATTTCAGGGACCCAAGGGAGAGTCTGTGTTGGGTCCTCCAGGCCACCCTGGGGTTCCAGGATCACCTGGTGTACCAGGCTATGGCCGTCCTGGACCACCAGGGCCCCCGGGACTCCCTGGGCCCCCTTCAAGATATGGCCCAGGTATGACCATTAGTCTTATTCCTGTTATACTCAGATGATAATGGCATAATTCATGGTATGTACACTGTAAAAAAAAAAATCCTGTTGTTTTATGGAAAAAAAAAACTGGCAGCTGGGGTTTCCAGAACAATACTGTAAAAAACACATCCAACTGTAAACATATTTATGGAGTAACATGTAGATTTAACATTTTAAACATGTAGATTTAACACTGGATTTAACTGGTAAATGGACTGCACTTATTTAGCACATTTTCTACACCTTCATGGTGTCCAAAGCACTTTCCAAAACCACCAGGTCCAACTGGGAGCAATTTAGGGTTCAGTGTCTTCCATGGACACTTGGACATATGGACAGTCAGAGCCAGGATTCGAACCACCAACCCTTTGGTTTTTGGATGAGCCACTCTACCAACTCTGCCAACCCATCAATTTACAAATTTAAAATGTTGCATTGTTAAATGTTTACTTTTTTATAATTTTATAATTTTATATATATATATATATATATATATATATATATATATATATATATATATATATATATATATATATATATATAAAGCAAATAGGCCATTATTTCAAAATTGTGGTCTTGCAGTTTAAACGGCATCACATTGTTTTTCCATTTACAGTTTTAGTTTCTAAAAACAATAGAAGTACATCATTTCGACTTACAAATCTGGTTTTGTTCACATACTCTTCCTGTAAAAACTCCTGCTATATTTGATTTAGTCGTTAACACAAAACTCTTTTCAAATAAACAACTTTGCATTGTATTGTCACTTACAGTTTTTTTATGTTGAAATTTTACAACTTTTTGGTGTTAATTCTACAGTCACTTTTTACAGTGTATATTCTAATGAACACATTTACACATTAATCTTACCCTGTACACATCCTATATTGATTGTAAATTCTTATTAGTTGAACATATCTCTCATCATAGAGTTAGCTTTTGTATATTCTAGTAGTACTTTAGTAGCATATGTGTATTTAACCCATAAAGACCCAGTGCTACTTCTGTGGCATTTCCCAAATAATTTTTTCTGCATTTCTAACCTTTCTTAACTGATTCATCACCAATTTTAAAAACAATATTATCCTCTGCATTTTGCTTTTTTGGGTGTAAATCATGTATTTTCCTATATTTAATTCACAGATCATGTAGATATTCATATAAACTCAGAGTCAATTCAAAGTTAATTATATCAAAACAGAAAAAAAAAAAATTAAAAAATGACTTTTTCAGCAAAAATATTGCTAAGTGAATATAAAACCAAGTGTCTCCATCCACTGTCATTGATCCAACTCCATGGGTTTTACGGGTGAATTAATGTTGTAGAAGATAACGGTGTTTCCACGGTAACTACGGAGCCTCTGAACGTCCAAATGGGTCATATCTGATGACCATGAAAAGATGACAAACTGCATTTTACACTAATTATTTACATGTATTAACAGGATTAGTGAATCAACAGGAATTAAACAGTTTATATCTGTAGATGGTTTGTGTCACTGGTGGCTGTTTGGGTCTTTATGGGTGGAGCTTTTCCCCATGTTCACATCTTTAGTGTTTTGTGTGATATTTTTACTCAGACCTTTTTGCACCAAGTGTTTTTGCTGCTAAATAGAACAGAGCTGATAAACTGATTTTCATTGTTCCTGTGACAGTGACAATGAAGATCTATTCTATTCTATTCTATTCTATTCTATTTGTACTTTTTTATGTCAGCTATAACCATTGCTGGGCCCCCGGGACCTCCTGGACCACCTGGACCACCTGGAGCTTCAGGAAACGCTGCATCTGTAAGTTAGTTTGTTTCTACCAAACATATTGTACAACTACTACCCAAAGCTTGCTCAGTGCGGTGGTATGATGTGTTATTTTCTCTCACTCTCTTGAGTTAATCTCATTATTGCTCTGAAATCCAACACAAAAACACGCCCAAATTCACGATCTCATCTTCATCTATTATGTTTCAGCTGAAAATATTTTCTACCCGTGACAATATGATGCAGAACACCCTCAGGGACACGGAGGGGACTCTGTCTTTCGTCACTGGGACAGGAAGTCTCTTCATCAAAGTGTCACAGGGTTGGAAAGAGATACAGGTACGGATTCGATGATTGGTGTTGGATATTTACTGTAGAACAGAAAATCTGAAAATGGTGCTAAATGTACTTTGAATCATTATGTAGCCACATTAATTCAGAATATTAAATGGTGTGTGTTTTGAGGCTTTTTTACTTCCAAGTGTAGCATGGATTTTAAGTTTTCTGAATGAGGCTGCAACTATTTAGGCTGTTATCACATTGGCATATAGTGTATTCCGTAAAAATAAGGAAAATTTTGTTAAACATGTATAAGTTATGTAACATGTTAAGCATAGGTATGACCCATTTGGACGTTCAGAGTCTCTGTTGTAAATGTGGAAACACCGTCAGCTTCTACAACATTGATTCATCAGTAAAACCCATGGAGTTGGATCAATGACAGTGGATGAAGACACTTGTTTTTATGTTCAGTTATTGATAAAATTGCTGAAAACATCCCTTTTTCCTTAGTTTTCTCTGATATAATAACCTTTAACCCTATAATACCCAACGTATCATATTTTAATACATGAGTTTTTAAGCACTCTACATGATCAGTGTTATATTTTTTTTCTTGAAAAACCTGATGTATACAATTAGATACATGCAATACACAGATATTCCACCAGGGGGAGGAATTCATTCATCAGAGGCCTTTCCAGTGACACTACAAGACTGTCATGACTAAGGAAGGGTGGCAGAACTTTGCCAATTTTGAAAAGGAATTACCAATTTGTTAGACATGTTTGTGTTATATTATGTTTTTGTTTGTTCAAAAATAATAATATTTGAGCATTGAGATCTGATGTATCAAATATGATACAAAATTGAAACTCATACATGGAAATTAATTTTTGAAAAAAAAGTTATCTTGCTCAGAAGGACCAATAAGAACTGGAATTTTCTGTCATTGATTTAAGTAGGGAAATTTTACCACATGAGGTATTTTCTCATGTTTAATTTACTGGTCATGTAGATGTTCATAAAGGATCATATTAAAGTTAATTGTCATAATATCAGAAACAGAGAAAAATGAAAAAAAATGTGACTTTTTCCAACAAAATTTATCATGAACTGAACATAAATCAAGTGTCTCCATCCACTGTCATTGATCCAACTCCATGGGTTTTACCGGTGAATCAATGTTGTAGAAGATGACGGTGTTTCCATGGTAACTACGGAGCCTCTGAACTTCCAAATGGGTCATATCTGATGACCATGAAAAGATGACAAACTGTATTTTACACTGATTATTTACATGTATTGATAGGATTAATGGATCAGAAGTTATGAAACATTTCATATTGGTAGATGATGTCGGTCACCAGTGGTTGTTTGGGTTAAAATATGTAACATTTAGCACATTTAATCTCTGAGGTAGATAATTTCTAAAAAAAAAAAAAAAAAAAAAAAAAAAAAAAAAAAAAAAATTGTCGAGCAGTGATATCCATGATCACATTTATACTGATATTTGGTATCATTTAAAAGCCATTGCAGCTCTAGTGTAAAAAGTCAACATTAGTGTTACTATAGAGTTGATTATCTGTTTTTCCATTTGTTTTTGTCCTTCAGCTTGGCAGTCTGATCTACCTCTCCAGTAACATCATTCCACAAGACGAGGTACGCATTTATTATTTGCACTAATTACCAGTCAGTCTCATGGAATATGTAAACCCATTTATGTCATCGCATTTTAATATTCTGTTGAATATTTATTACTATGATTTAATATTTAATGTTCTGTTGCACTCTGTTGCAAATATGCGTGTAGTCTGTATAGTTTTTACCCCCTTCTGGCCAGTGAGGTAGTGTAATCATTTTGTTGTCTGTCTGTCCATTCAACAACATAATTGCATTATCTGAAGAATGCATTTAGATATCTGCACCAGATTTATACTGTGGATGCATTTTGACATGGAGCAGAAGCCTATTGAAAATATGTGACCTTGACCTACTTTTTCAAGGTTACATGGCCTTGTGCATAATATCTGAGTAGTTAATAATGTATAATATGTAAAATGTATGGAATAAATTTTATACAAGGACAGTCTAATCTAAATTACAGTCGTGGAAAAAATTATTAGACCGTCAAAAGCAATGGTTATGCAATCGAGTACAAACTCTCGTCTGTATCATGTGCCTGAAATTCCTATGAAAATTTGGCATTACAACGTCATAGCTATTGACATAAGAACTGAAGTGAATTTGGTTATTATCAAGAAAACATGGAAAATGGCTAGATATCAGCTCTGAAATTAAACTCTTATGAGCAACTTTTTTTTGGTTGTCATTATGTAATATATTATATTATAACAAATGTACCTTTAGTTGTACCAAACATTCAAATGAACAAGAAATTGAGGAAATCAAGGGTGGTCTATTAATTTTTTCTGCGACTGTATAGGGCATTAACAGCACAACAGAATCTTACACCATATTTGGCCGAGGGGTATTAAAAGTCCACAACACGTTATGTTTATTACTATTATTATTTTTCCTGGTTTGTTTTTTTGCACTATCTTTATGCATGCACACTTTTTCTTGCTCTTTATTCTTGACTGTTGAATTTCCCCACTGTGGGATCAATAAAGTCTAATCTAATCTAATCTAATCTAATCTTTTGTAATCTTGTAATGTAATCTTTTTTTTTTTATATATTTCCTGCTGTGGTGTTGTTGTTTTGTGTATTGTGTTTTTAATCATTTGAATATACATTTTTATACATTGTGCCGACACTGAAGGAGTAGTAACCCTCAATTTTGTTGTAACTTGTTTTACAATGACAAATAAATAAACTCAACTAATCTAATCTAATCTTTTAGCCTCGAGTCGCATATCAGATAAGAGGAGATACAATGGAGCGAGTGCGTTCAGTTAAAGAGAGGGTAAGTGTCGGTCACAGTTTATATTATTATTTCCACAATTCACTGCTAAAATCCTAATTATTCGACTAAATGTGTTTGGTTTGGCTGTAGCTCAACCTGGTGGCCTTGAACCAACCCCACTCAGGCGACATGATGGGTCTAGACACTGCAGACCGTATGTGCTACGACCAGGCCAAGGCCATGGGCTTGGCTCCAAACTACCGTGCCTTCATCTCTTCACATAGACAAGACCTAGTCCATGTGGTCTACCCCGGTTTCCGTGACACCCTGCCAGTTACCAACCTCAGGGTGAGCCCGTAACCTTTCGCACTTATTTGGAGGCTTCTATGAAACTGGTCCCTAAAAACAGGACAGAGGGGCTGAAAATTAAAACCAGATGTAGACTAATGTTAGGAAGCAAGTTTGGAAGCACTTATGGTCTATTTTAAAAATAAATACTTACTGGGAATAGAAGAAAAACTATTTTTTCAGATAAAACACTTTTTTAAAAAATTATTTTTAATTAATTTTAATTTTAATTATTTTACATTATTTTTAGTACGTTTTTGTTTTTTTTGTTTTTTTCCTCAGCTTTATTGAAAATATATAGGTATACAAAACGGAGAAATTTTGAACAAACATCAAGATATCAAAAGGAAAAAGCATCTAAACAAATAAATTAAAATAATGCAAAGACTTTGAGACACAAAGAAGAATAGACAAATAATAATAATAATAATAAAAAATTAAAATATACAGATCTAAGAAACACAAATAAATACATCAGAGAGTAACTTCAGTCCATTTTAAAGAATTCTTTATGAATTGCCACTGTTAGTGCTGTTTTTTGTTAAAGATAAATTCCATTGATTTAATATATTTTTTCAAATTCAATCAGAAAGACTTTAAAATTTGGGCGCGTTTTGGCATATTTATTTTTGTGTATCTGAAATTTTAAAATCTGCATGTAACACGGTCAAAAAGACACAAAAATGACGTGCCACTATTGTTTTGAATAACTCTTTATTTTCTCACAGGTGCATTTTGGGAATTTAACTAATTATGCAAGGCAGGGTGTTTCACAAAAATGACCGCTGTTGCAAAATCATTCGCGATTTACATGTTTAAATGGGCAGGTTCTGTATGTAATGTGAGTGGACACGATGGGTTACACACAAAACCTGGAATGAGACTGAGATTCATGGAAAACCTGCATGTCTGGATTAGAAAACCACTAGGATCGTCAAATTTAACAGTGTCTTTATTTATAGCTGTATATAAGACCATTTCAAGCCATGTTTTCAAGATTAAATGCACTGACACCTAGGAAGCTTTTCCTGTCCCAATTTGGGTCCTATTTTTGGCCCCAATATTTGATTAAAAATTCAATAATTTTGGGATGGCTCAGAGCAAGAGTAAAATTTTTTTGCATTTATCTGAGGTCATCATTAGGTACATCCTGGGGGGAAATATGTTTACATTTCTCTTTTATTATTGGCTCTAATAAGCTGGCAAAGTACCAGATACCAAAATGAACCCAGTTTCATAGAAGCACCCTTTTACTTTCATAGAATCTGTTTCATCACACCACAGACAGAGTGCCCATGACTGTGTCTAACCTGCTGTCTTTTCTTTCAGGGGGATATAATGTTTAGAAACTGGCGATCCATTTTCAACGGCGACGGGGGGGCAATCAATACCAGGATACCAATCTATTCCTTTGATGGTCGCGATGTTTTAGCTGACCCCTTCTGGTCAGTAAACACAGCCGACTGTGTTTGTCTTTGTTTGATGGCTTGTGTCTGTCATGTTTCTAATCTCTTCCTTTATATTTACTGGTCTACATCCATCGGAATGACTTTATAATTATAGTCTCCGCTCCCAGGATCTGTTATCTCTATGTGTTCCAAAAGTCAGAACAGAACAGGGGAAGGAAGATTTAAAACAACCTCCAGAAAGAGCTGCTCGCTTTATTTATTTACTTTTTATTTAGATTTTTGCACAATATAAAACAGAACAAAACATCTGAGACAAGACATAAATAAAAAAATAAATAAATTACACCACATAGTATTATTATTGTTACAAATATTATACTACATCTATAGATACATTGCCAAATATTGAAATATTCATATATTTGTATACATATGCACACATCTATATAAATACAAAACACCTCATGTCAGGGCTTATAAGAGCAATTCTCGTTAACAACCCAAAAAGTTTAATTATACAAATAGTCTTCGACCATGTGCCATCTCCACTTAAAAAGATCCATTTTCATCTGTAATGATGCGGTCATTCTTTCCATAGTGTACACTTGTTTCAGTCTTTGTTTCCATTCTATTACCGTTGGTGATTTGACACTCTTCCAATTTACTGTTACTATTTTTTTAGCAATCAATAGTAAAATATGTAAAATATATCTCTGCTCTGCATTAAAATCATTGACCGGTATGACTCCAAGTAAATAGAACAAAACATTTGAAGGGACTTCTCTTTGTACAATTCTTTCAATTTCTTCTTTGATATTTTTCCAGTATATAAACAAGCTCGGACAGTCCCAAAATACGTGTGTATGGTCACCTGTTTTACCACAATTTCTCCAGCATAAAGCTGTAGATGGATCCTTGACAAAATAAGATATAACCAAAGGAGTAAGAGCTGCTCTCTTTAAATACATACACAGTCATTTTAACCCATAAAGACCCAGTGCTACTTTTCTGGCAGTTCCCAAATGAATTTTTCTCTCTATTTAACCTTTCCTCAGTGATTTCTCTCCATTTATTAGGACATTATCCTGTGTATTTTGCATTTTTCACTGTAAATTATGTATTTTCCTGTATTTAATTTCCTATATTTATTTCAGATGTTCATGAAAACTCACAGTAAATTCAAAGGTTATTTTATCGAAACAGAGAAAACATAAGAAAAAGTGAAGTTTATCTGCAAATATATCATTAACTGAACATAAACTTAGTGTCTCCATCCACTGTCATTGATCCAACTCCATGGGATGTAGATGTTTTTCCGACTGACTGAATCAGGTTCTTCTTCGAGATGCGTTTAAGGAACATTATTGTATTCTTTTAGTGCCTTTGAAATTATTGGTGGTGTTCTATATGTATGTTTTTAGTGTGGTGCTTCATGTATGGTTTTAGAGCTGAGTTTTATGTTTTTAGTGTGGACGTATGGCTGAAATTTCTATTTTTTGTAACTTCTGCTGCTGTTTTCTTCACCAGGACACTAGCAAAAGACGCTTTTAACCTCGACGAGGTATTTTTTTCCAGGTTAACCATTTATCGGGCACTCATACAAATACTCTGAGTATTACAGGAGGACATATTACTTTTGTGAAATTTAAAAAAAAAAAAATGTATTGTCATGGTCAGTGAAGTTAACAAATTTGGTTCTTTACCCATAAGTGGCAAAAAAGTAAATATGAAAAATGCAAGAAATACACATGCAAGGTGAAAAGAACATCACTTTTAGAACACTAGACCAACATACAGGGGTTGGACAAAATAATGGAAACACCTTAAAACATCAACAAAATATAATTTAATATGGTGTCGGTCCGCCTTTTGCGGCAATTACAGCCTCAATTCTCCGAGGTATTGATTCATACAACTTGTGAATTGTTTCCAAAGGAATTTTAAGCCATTCTTCAGTTAGAATACCCTCCAACTCTTTTAGAGACGATGGCGGTGGAAATCGACGTCTTACTTGAATCTCTAAAACTGACCATAAATGCTCAATAATGTTGAGGTCTGGGGACTGTGCCGGCCATACGAGATGCTCAACTTCATTAGAATGTTCCTCATGCCATTCTTTAACAATTCTAGCTGTATGGATTGGGGCATTATCATCTTGAGGTGAAGGTGTTTCCATTATTTTGTCCAATCCCTGTAAGTGCTGATCCAGACCCCTGTCCACATCCACATTTTCCCCTTGAACATCATTCCTTACATTAGTACCATTACTTCATGGTACCTAACAAAGCAGGTACACTCACTGTTCTTGCAGAGGTGGACCTTACAGACCCTGTAGACCACATTGGACCTGAGATTGTTGACTCACTGTCCTCACTGGAACTGTTTCTGTCACTGTCTTGTAATATTACCAAAAATTACCAAAAATAGTCACTTACTCAGTAAAGGATTAAATAAGGGTTGATGAAACAAAATAACAAACAAGTGGTCGCCCCTCCCACGTATTATATTTTATTTTGGCATCGACCCAGCTGATGTCATCATGTCTATGTGTGTGCTGATGTCAGCATATCAGTTGTTTCTATATATGTGCCAAGTTTGAAGTAAATTAAAGTAACATTGATGTTTTTAGAGACATTTAAAATTTTGCCCATTGTAAGTAAATGGGGGGGGGGGAGAGTTTAAAAATTCTTGAAACATTTAAACTTGGACCTACTTTTCCCAAAATGTACTCAGATCTATGCTGGGTCACCTGGCAATCTATAAACCCTATTTGATATGAATTCAACCAACAGTTTTGCTGTTACAGACATTTGAAATTTCGCCCATTATAAGAAAATGAAAAAAAAAGAGGTAAAAAAATTTATCAAAAATTTTTTACTTCGACCTACTGTTCCCAAAATATAAAGACATATATTCTGGGTCACTGGCAGTCTATAAATCCAATTTGGTATGAATGCAACCAATAGTTTTGCTGTTACAGACATGTGAAATTTTGCCCATTATAATAAAATGGGGGAAAAAAAGATGTAAAAAATTCATTTTAAAAATTTTACTTCGACTTACTGTTCCCAAAATATAATGACATCTATTCTAGGTCACTGGCAATCTATGTATGAACTTAATTTGGTATGAATGTAACCAATAGTTTTACTGCTACACACATTTGAAATTTCACCCATTATAAGTAAATGGGGGAAAAAAAATTTTTTTAAATTTATTTTAAAAATTGGAACTTTGACTTACTTTTCCCAAAATGTAATCAGATCTATTCTGGGTTACTGGCAATCTATAAACCCAATTTGATATGAATTAAACCAACAGTTTTGCTGTTACAGATGTTTGAAATTTTGCCCATTATAAGAAAATGGAAAAAAAAGATGTAAAAAAAATCATTAAAAAAATTTTACTTCGACCTACTTTTCCCAAAATATAAAGACATCTATATATAAACCCAGTTTGGTATGAATGCAACCAGTAGTTTTGCTGCTACACACATTTGAAATTTCACCCATTATAAGTAAATGGGGAAAAAAAAAAAAAGATTTTAAAAATTCATAAAAAATTGGAACTTTTACCTACTTTTCCCAAAATGTAATCATATCTATTATGGGTTACTGGCAATCTATAAACCCAATTTGGTATGAATTCAATTAATAGTTTTGCTGCTACAGACATTTGAATTTTTGCCTATTATAAGTAAATGTGGGGAAAAAAACAAAAACAAAAAAATTTAAAATTCATAAAAAATGGGAACTTTGACGTACTTTACTCAAAATTTTGTCAGATCCATTCTGGGTCACTGGCAATCTATAAACCCAGTTTGGTATGAATTCAACCAATAGTTTTACTGTTCGAGTGTTAACAATCAAAGAAACAAACAAACCCAACCAGGAACAATAATAAATCTACTATCCACGTTACAGGCCACAGAAGAACATCTGGCACGGCTCCACCAGCAGAGGTCACCGACTCGTCGACAAACACTGCGAGACGTGGCGAGCCGATCACATGTCTGTCATGGGCCAGTCTTCAAGCCTGACCTCAGGCCTGCTCCTGGGTCAGCAGACGCGGAGCTGCTCAAACCAGTACATCATCCTTTGTATTGAGACCCACAAAAACCTTTAAAACCTCCCAGATGCCACTCCACTCGAGGAGCCCGTCCCTGCCACCGAAATGTCAGATGCTGCGGGGGAAAACAGAGCAGATCTTTTGATGTGGAAAAACTCTGGATGTCATTGTCAGCGCAGCACTGGTGCTACGTGTTTCACAAACAGACTACATTAACACCCTTTCACGTTCTTTTGCAAAGAGGATGTCGCTACTTGTTTCTCCTCTCACTCTACTCTGTTTTTTGAGAGAGAGGTTTGAATGGCAGCAACAAACACAAACAGCCAATAAGCAAAGTCAGCTAATATTGATCGTATGGAAGAGGGTTATAATGTTAGGAGCTGATTTGAATGCAAACCCTGGATTTAAAAAAGGACTGTCCCATTATCGTGGAGTTCCTATCAACTCCAACCTGGTGGCACATAAAGGAAAACAAGCACAGATGCTTATGGAGCCATACGTATTCACATCAGTAATAATACTAACATCTGGAAGTGAATGTGGTGATGATCAATAATGTTAAGTGATACATGCAGCACCTTTGTCGTCTATCCCCGGCAACTGGATTAAATTGCAAGATGCATCTGTGTCACTTTGCGACTAGCATACTGTATGTTCGTATTAGTGTTAGTGTCTTAAAGGTAACACAGATGGATTTGTCCATAAATAGAAGAAGAGTCTTGTAGAAGCCAATAATGTAATAACAGCTGATAACGTAATAACGGCCGATAATGCAATACATTTGCTATTTTTAACATGTAATAGGCCAATAACGTAATATCTGGCCAACAACGTAATAAAAGTCCTGAACCGATAACGTAATAACTTTTGGCTAATAATGTTATAACTTATTGGCTGGTTATTACGTTATCGGCCTGGTAAAAAAAAAAATTCTTTGCAAATGTAATAACTGAGCTAATATAATATATAATATAATAGCTTTTGGCCAATAACGTTAAAACTTATTATGTTATTGGCTCAGTTCTTACATTTGCAAAGAATTTTTTTTTTACCAGGCCGATAACGTAATAACTAGCCAATAAGTTATAATGTTATTGACCAAAAGTTATTATGTTATCGGTTCAGGACTTTTATTACATTGTTGGCCACATATTACATTATTGGCTTATTGCATTTTAAAAATGGCAAATTTATTACGTTATCGGCAGTTATTACATTATTGGCTTCCACAAGTCTTAAGGCGAAGATGCACCAACCTGATTTTCGACGGTCGGACATCATCGGGCAGTCTGGCGAGATCGTGACATGAGTGTGTTTGGCGTGTTCTGTTCCGTGCGATCAATCATTGTTAATGCCGTCACCATTTTTTTTGGCCGATTCAACATGTGTGATCGGCCACTACCAGTCATTCAGTTGGACCAATCTGATTGGTGGAGGGATAGCCCTTGACTAGTGAATCAGTGAAGGAGAAGTTTCCATGTGAATACAGCTGTGCCAAGACACTTCCCACTATTATTTACACAATGTCATATCTGAATGAGTGTCAGTCAGTGTTGCCTATGGACTTCATTCATTCCATGAAATGAACACTGTTAGCATTAGTCACTTTTCCATTGGACAATTGCGCAAAACTTTACCGATATTTACTAAATGTCGAAGAAACACAAGTGCGTAATGTCGGTTTTTCCATTAAATCACAAATGCAATTTTTTTTTTTTTTTATCGCGTGATGACACGAGAAGTCATTCCATAAACACAGCGACGAACGTAAATATGGTGTTGATTTACAGATATATTCATTATTATTATTATTATTATATATTACCCCTCTATCTCGTACTAAATTAAAAAATGATTGGGTTTCCTGGTGTGTCCACACATACACGTTTCTTCTTTTTCGCTTGTTGTAACGTACGTCCACATCTGGTTTTTTAGCTCACCTGACTCTAATTGTGAAAAAAGGTCTTTCCATTGCAGTTTTGTGTTATATACCATTTGCGCTACGCTTGAAAAACCACCTCTTGCCAGTGACTTTTAATCGAAAAATTAGACTTTTGGTGAAATTGTCGTTTTTCCATTAGGTTAATTTTTATGCGCAAGTTATTTGTGCAATTTGAGGGTCAGTGGAAAAGCGACTACTGTTGCCTATGGACTTCATTCATTCCATGAAGTGAACACTGTTAGCATTAGTCGCTTTTCCATTGGACATCTGCGCCAGACTTCACCGATATTTACTAAACGTTGAAAAAACAGAAGTGCGTAATGTCGATTTTTCCATTAAATCACAAATGCGATGATTTGTTTATTTATTATCGCGAGATGACACGAGAAGTCATTCCATAAACACAGCGACGAACGTAAATATGGTGTTGATTTACAGATATATTCATTATTATTATATATTACCCCCCTATCTTGTACTAAATGAAAAAATGACCAGGTTTCTTGGTGTGTCCACACATACCACGACATGTTTTTTCTTCTTCTTTGCTTGTTGTAACGTACGTCAACATCCGTTTTTTTAGCTCACCTGACTCTAATTGCGAAAAAATGTCTTTCTTTTGCAGTTTTGTGTGAAATACCATTTGTGCTACGCCCGAAAAACCACCTCTTGCCAGTGCAAAAACTTTTAATCAAAAAATGAGACTTGGTGACATTGTCATTTTTCCATTAGGTAAATTTTTATCCGCAAGTTATATTTGCGCAATTTGAGGGTCAATGAAAAAGTGACTACTGTTGCCTATGGACTTCGTTCATTCCATGAAGTGAACACTGTTAGCATTAGTCGCTTTTCCATTGGATATCTGCGCCAAACTTTTACCAATATTTACTAAATGTTGAAAAAACAGAAGTGCGTAATGTCGGTTTTTCCATTAAATCACAAATGCGATGATTTGTTTATTTATTATCGCGAGATGACACGAGAAGTCATTCCATAAACATGATGATGAATGTAAATATGGTGTTGATTTACAGATATATTCATTATTATTATATATTACCCCTCTATCTCATACTAAATTAAAAAATGATTGGGTTTCCTGGTGTGTCCACACATACCGCGACATGCTTTTTCTTCTTTTTCGCTTGTTGTAGCATATGTCAGCATCCGTTTTTATTAGCTCACCCGGCTCTAATTGCAAAAAAAGGTCTTTCCATTGCAGTTTTGCGTTATATACCATTTGCGCTACGCCCGAAAAACCACCTCTTGCCAGCGCAAAAACTTCTAATCGAAAAATTTGACTTTTGGCGAAATTGTCGTTTTTCATTAGGTAAATTTTTATGCATAAGTTATATTTGAGCAATTTGAGGGTCAATGGAAAAGCGACTACTGTTGCGTATAGACTTCATTCATTCCATTAAGTGAACACTGTTAGCATTGTTAGCATAGTGCGATTTCTCCTTAGTTTTCTCATTACTAGCCATCCATTCAACAAGCACAACAACAGCCCTTCTTGACTACTCGACACTCTGCTGACAACGACTGACGACAGTGCTCTGTGTTTAGAGAGATCTTCTGTCATTTCCAGTTTTCCACCTCGAGCGAATGCAGAACATACGCTCAAGTCGGTAGTTGATTTGGTGTGTTCTTCACACTTTTTGACTGTGTCAGGGAGACGGGAGCTGCCTAATTAGTCGGACTACCTTTTCTGGTGACGATCAGCAGTCGGGTTGGTGTGTCTTCGTGTTTAGGACACGTGTAGATTTAACCAGTGATAGATTTCCACAGACATTTGTGATGGACTTGTAAAGGGCTACCTTCTATTGTTTGTGTTTACAGGTTGTCATGGATGTTTTTTAATCCTATTTTTATGATTTTTCAGGAGACGTTTACTCAATAGTTTAAGGGCCTGAACTTTACGTCCGCAATTTACAAAATCCCTTATCCAACAGCAGGATGCCCAGACAACCAGTGTTGCCACCAAAGTAATTTTAATGCACTGTACTTCATTTTAAATCTTTTCTAGTTCAACATTTTCCTATTTGAACATGGTGTTTGTTAGCGTTCCAGACAGCTGGTGATCTCACTTCTTAGCAGCTCTTTGTCTCAATAGGCTATTTAATTTAAGTTCAATTACTTATTTATGCTGTCACAGCACATAACATGAAATCAGATGATTAAATTTAAGAATGTAATTTATCTTTGTTTGTTAAAAGACTGTTTTCTTCTCACATTTTGCCTCTTTTCTAGGTTTTATACATTGTTTTTTCAAAATTTCCGTAGAATGACATGACAGTCAAAGCCAAATTACATGTTGTGTGTAAAAAATATTGTTCATACAAGCAATAATTTTTATGTTGGAGAAAAGAAAACACTAGCAAAAGAAAGTCCAGGGGTAAAAGTGAGAACACGTGTTTTTGTATAAATATTGGTGCTTTGTTGAATAAAGTTTTTTTTTTTTTTCTTTTCATAACCTTGGCTTGCTTCATTCTCAGCCTCGATGATCTCTAACCCACAGTGTTGAGTTTTCAATGAAAGAGAGTGAATGTGTGGGTGACAGTAACTGCACAGGAAAAAAAATATTTTATTTCATTAGTGCTGTACAAAAACTGACTCTGAAACGTATGCTTAAACAATAACACGCCACTTGCAGACCAACATGAATGTAAAGTCATTCATTCACTGGTAAAAATCCCAATCTTACCAAGTGTGTTTTTCTCATTTCTAGTCAAAATATTTCAACACACTTAAAATAAGACATAATCACCTAAAGGGTAACTACGGAAGAGGATTAGGGCCACCGGGAAAAAAACAAAAAAGGTCAAATATTTTATTATTATTATTATTATTATTCTGAGAAAAAAAGTCAGAATTCTCAGATTAAAGTCAGAATTCTGAGAAAAAAGTCAGAATTCTGACTTTTTTTTCCATAATAACAAAAATGATAATTAAAAAAAAAACAACATATTGAACCTTTTTTTTCTTTCTTTTTTTTTTTAGTGGCCCTAATCCTCTTCCGTAAGTAACTTTTCAGTAAGATATAAGAACTTATTTTTAGACAATAGATCTTGAAAATCTTATTTCAAGAAATCTTATCAAGATAAATTTCACTTGTTCCACTGGCAGATTTTTAATTTGCTGAATTCAAGCAAAAATATCTTGTATTTTTTTTTTTTTTTTTTTTACTTCTTTTTGGAGGGGCATTTTTTTTCCAGTGTTTATATTGAGCAAAAACACTCACATTGCATATTTTGTCAACAATATGGAGAGAGATTTCATTAACTGCTAGTTAAATAATATTTGGTTATGGAAGCAAATCTGTCTTATCAAATTTTGAATTATGAAAGCCCTTGAATTTCTAGCACTGAGTTTTTTGTTTTTTTGCATTGAAATTAAGTATCTGAATTTTTTTTTCTGAATTCAACTCTTCATGTTTTCAATACCTTTTTTTTTTTTTTAATTTTTCAATGTTCATAAATTCAGAATAAAAAAATCACTCTTAAAACATTCAAGTTATATAAATTCAAGCAGCTCAAACTCAATAGGCCAAATTCAGATGTAAAAAATTCAGATACTTAATTTCAGTGCAAAAAAATTCAGTTACTTAACCTATAGGGACCCAGTGTGACTTTTGTGTCAGTTCCCAAATACATGTTTCTCTCTATTTAACCTTCCCTAATTGATTTATCACCATTTATTATAATATTCTCTGAATGTTGCATTTTTTCCAGTAAAAATAATTAAATTTTTCTATATTTAATTCACTTATCACGTAGATGTTCATAAAAGCTCCAGAGTAAATTAAAGGTTATTCTATAAAAGCAGAAAAAAATGAAGAAAAAGTTACTTTCGGTTCAATCTGTCATTAACTGAACATAAACCCAGTGTGTCCATCCACTGTCATTGATCCAACTCCATGGGTTTTACTGGTGAATCAATGTTGTAGAAGATGGTGTTTCTATGGTAACAACAGAGCCTCTGAACGACCAAATGGGTCATATCTGATGACCACGAAAAGATGACAAACTGTATTTTACACCAATTATTTACATAGATTGATAGGATTAATGGATCAGTAGTTTAGATTAGTCAATGCGCTCGGTCAACAGTGGATGTTTGGGTCTTTATGGGTTAATTTCAGTGCAAAAAAAAAAATATTCAGATACTTAATTACAGTGTAAAAAAAATCCAATGCAAGAACTTCAGTGGCTTTTATAATTCAAAGTTTGATGGAGCTGATGTACTTCCATATGTGGTCCATTAAAGCACAGTCACTCCTTGCACTCTGTGATTGTTGGACCTGGCCCCAGTTCAAGTCTTCACACTTAGGATTTCAAGGCTGGTTTCCAAAGTCTGTGAGCTGTCCGACTGCCAAATCTGCAAGTACATGAGGACGGAGATGTGCTAATTTGTGTTCTATCAGTGAAGCTGCATAACCACAGACTTTCCTGAGGGACTTGTTAATAGTTCATAGTACATAAGGGCTCTGATACAACGTCAACTAATGTGGTCAAATGGAAGCATACTAACCGAGGATCAGTGGTGGCACCAGGATTTTAAAAGTGGGGGGGGCAACTGGAGGGCAAAGAAAATGTTGGGGGGGGCGAACCAAAAAAATTTGGCGCATAGCACAAAATTAACACTTTATTTATATATACAGGGTGGGGAAGCAAAATTTACAATATTTTGAGGCAGGGATTGAAAGACAGTGTATGACCAATGAGTTTATTGAAAGTCATGAGAATTTATTTGCCACAAGAAAATTGACATAATAGAAAATGTTTTTATTCTATGTGTCCTCCTTCTTTCTCAATAACTGCCTTCACACGCTTCCTGAAACTTGTGCAAGTGTTCCTCAAATATTCGGGTGACAACTTCTCCCATTCTTCTTTAATAGTATCTTCCAGACTTTCTCGTTATAGTTTTGCTCATAGTCATTCTCTTCTTTCCATTGTAAACAGTCTTTATGGACACTCCAACTATTTTTGAAATCTCCTTTGGTGTGACAAGTGCATTCAGCAAATCACACACTCTTTGACATTTGCTTTCCTGATTACTCATATGGGCAAAAGTTTCTGAAAAGGTATGGATAATAGTGTTAGGTATGATTATGACATCAATATATGTTTGGTTTCAAAACAATTAACGTAGTGCCTGCTGAGAAAAAACAACTAAATGTTCATTGTAAATTTTGCTTCCCCACCCTGTATATTTGTAAAATGTATAGCCTATCCGTTACACTTTATACAGGGGTTGGACAAAATAATGGAAACACCTTCACCTCAAGATGATAATGCCCTAATCCATACAGCTAGAATTGTTAAAGAATGGCATGAGGAACATTCTAATGAAGTTGAGCATCTCGTATGGCCGGCACAGTCCCCAGACCTCAACATTATTGAGCATTTATGGTCAGTTTTAGAGATTCAAGTAAGACGTCGATTTCCACCGCCATCGTCTCTAAAAGAGTTGGAGGGTATTCTAACTGAAGAATGGCTTAAAATTCCTTTGGAAACAATTCACAAGTTATATGAATCAATACCTCGGAGAATTGAGGCTGTAATTGCCGCAAAAGGCGGACCTACACCATATTAAATTATATTTTGTTGATTTTTTAATGTGTTTCCATTATTTTGTCCAACCCCTGTATAGAGGGTAATTTTAGGTAAAATCAGGTAATACTTAACCCTTTCATGCATTCTGGTCACTCCAGTGGACAGTTATTCTATGGCTGTTCTATTGTTTATTCATGGGTTTTGTTGTTTTAGTTCCATATCAGGACTCTTATGCATCATCCAAAACACTGCAATTCATACAATTACTGTAACTTTGCTGTTCTTGATAAACCTGATCTGCAATAACATGTTTTAGTGTAAATCAATTGCTAATTGGTATTAGACTGTAATTAACAAACAAATTATTATTATTATTTTTTAATTTTTTAATTTTTTTGCATATCCTCCTGAGACTCAGCAATGCATTTTGTCCTCTGTAGGGGAGAAAAGTTTGACAGTTTTACTTTAAAAATGCTGTCCATTACAAGGGACATTCCATTTAAAAAAATCAATCAATCAATAAAAATAGTTTTAAAAATATATCTGAAAAAACTGTTGCATTATGCAGTTTCCAATCAAGACAATTTTTTTAAGGTAAAAAAGCTAAAACTGTCTATTTCCTGGGTCTCAGGAGGATTTTATCTCCATGAAATGAGTAATAACTAATATTAGAGTGTGATAAAATGTGAGAAAACAGTAGCAATTTAGCAATTAGTGGCATTAAAAATGCTTTTATTTCATAGTTTTCACACAGTATATCACTTTCTGATGATGATTTTTATAGAAATGTTTCTTTGCTTCAAAACTTAAATGCATGGTGTCCAGCTGAGTGGACATTTTTGTAACTCCATGAAAAATATGTTCATTAAAAAAAAAAAAAAAAATCAATTGCGCTGTTTTTTTCATGCCTAAAGAGGAACAAAAACACTGACTGAGGTTCTCATAATTTGTGCATGAAAGGGTTAATGTATTCAAGCTATTTGTTAAAAACTACAGCATGAACAACTCAGACTTTCTGTTCTGATTGTTTAATAGGTACAATTTACTTTCTCATATTTCTCTAAACACATCAGAAAAACATGCAGCAAACAAACAGCAATGCCAACGTATGCAAGTTAATTAATGTTGAAAACAAAATAAAACTAATAGTCTAACCAACTAATCAAATGTATACAATGGCTTCCACTACATGCACATGTATAGAATCACTGACAACATCTGTAGACTTAGGTACACTAACTTGTATTATAAGTGGATCATAATGTGTTATGTACGCTTTCACTGACAGATTTTTCATATTTCTTAGCTGCTCGAATTTTCCCAAAGATTTGCCCAAATCTGGAGGGGGGGCAAAGGTTGTGACTGGGGGGCATTTGACCCCCCATGCCCCCCCTTGGTGCCGCCACTGCCAAGGATAATACTTAATTGATTCTATCTTTTAATAAGGAATAATTTTTGTAAATAATTTTCTAAATAGTAAGGCAAGGCAGGTTTATTTGTATAGCACATTTCATGTACAAAACAATTCAAAGTGTTTTACATAAAACATTAAAAACATTACAGCAGGGGAGCAATAAAAAGTATAGGCATGAAATAAAAAACAATTTTATTTATATATATATATATATATTATAACTGTATGTTTTGTGATTCCCTTATAAAAAAGTAAAGTTTTCGACTTTTTCACATAAAATCAACTGTGTACAGCTATACTATAAAACATAGAAAAGAAAATTATTACTTGGTTAAAAATAAATAGTGTGGAGTTCCAAAATGTCTGCTCCACTTATTGTTAAACAGTCAAAATGGGAAAGGCAAAGCATAATACTGTACAAGGAGTAAAAAAAAAAAAAAAAAAAAAAAAAAAAAGAAATGTATTTAACCAAAGGCAACTAATTTTACAAATGTATGGGAGCCCAAATCGTTTACATATTTTCATTTTACATACATATTTTGTACTTCTTTGTATTACTGGTTTTACTAAAAGCAACTTTCTAAACTTTATACACTTTTTTTTATATTTCTTGTAATCCTTACTTTTATTATACTATTACTATCCTTATACTGCTTTAACACTGCAAATTTCCCCATCATTTAACTTATTTTATCTTGTCTTATCTTATCTTGATTAAATCAATATAATGCCAAACAATAGTGTCCCATGAGAAAAGACTTTTTCCCCCAACATTTATACAATAACACTGGATGTCACTGTTACAACAGTACTTTCTAACAGTACAGCTGTGTATTCATTTATAGACACCTGCCTATAGGGAAAAAAGGCTTCACCTGTTAAACCCTGACCATATTTTCAGGGGAAAAACACCTAAACAGACATACCCAAAGTAAATGAAGAATTACTTCCCAATAATAAGGTTCATATGGATGTTCTTGGTGTCTATGGGCATTTAGAGACCTCACAGAATCTATTCCCATTGTCTAAAATATTGTATCTATTACTATGCCTGAGTAAACTGTAACAAACTAAAAGAGAAATTAGAATTTTTTTTATCCTCACCTGTTTTTTTTTTTCGGCTGGACTGACGATGATATGCATAAATTAATTGTTTGTGTCGGAGATTTTTAATAGTGTATATTTCACCCCACAAAGATTAAAAATCGCAAGAAATCACAGACATCCACATGATTAATTGCGATTAAAAAATGTAATCGCTGCCCAGCACTAAATAAAATCTTTGAAAATAAATCAATAAAAGACGCAAAGGACCACACAACTCATCCGGAGTTAAAAACCAGAGAATAAAAGTGGGTCTTAAGATGAGACTTAAAACACTCCACCGTTTATGACACATTAGGATTTGAAAATGTTCGTGACTTAGCTAACTTTAACTTCCTACAGCGGTGCATGCAAACACATATTTTCTTTCTTTTTTGCCGTTTCTCATTCCTCCCTATTCCACTATTCCCAGCTCATTCAGCGTCTACAGCTGCACACACAGGTGGTGTTAAATGAGTCAGTGGAGGTTTAGTGTTTAGACCTGAGGTGGAGTTTGGGATGTGCTGATGGTCAAAGGTTTAGTAAATAGAAGCTAAAAATAACTTTCAAAACACTGAGGTAGAACTTCCAAAGGTCTGGTACACAAAGACAAACAGTGCTCAACCTGCTTTGAGGATAATGACTGTGATTTCATCTGTTTTGTTTGAAATATAGCATACGAAGCGCTTTTTTTTTTCTGTCTTAAAATTTATTAAAGACTTTTTAGGTCGTTAACCTTTATATTCAAGTGTTCGGACTGCCTGGATATGACTGCATTAAAGGTACTGTTATTTTTTATCATTAATACAAGCGTTTTGCCACATGTCGGATGATTATTTGCATTTTAAATAGAAGACTCGACCCTTTAGTCTAACACTACCTGTCTCCTCTTTGGTGTAAAGGTTGTGTTTGTCCTTCTCCTGGCTGCAAAAACAGCTGAAGGCCAGTCTTTTCACCTCGGCACGTGCCCCAAACCATCTGTCCAAGAAGATTTCAATGTTACAAAGGTGAAATACTCATTTTACTATGTCTGTCTTTTATTGCTTAACCAAAGGGGTGTCAAACTCATTTTAGTTCAGGGGCCATATTCAGCTAAATTTGATCTGCAGTGGGCCAGACCAGTAAAATAATAACATGATAACCTATAAATAATGACAACTCCACATTTTTAGGCCCGAGCCGAGTAAAGCCGGCGCAGGGCCTATTGAGTCTGCAGTGGGCGCATGGGGACGAAATTGCCAGTGACGCGGTCGCCTTTCGCCACTGTCGCCACTCTCACACATATTCACATTCACGGCACTGAGACCTTTCCGACGATGTATATGACATGTGCACAAATCGCATATTTACACCTGCTCAGAATGAATGGGAGTCAATGGGACACGCCCACTCGGGGTCAGTCACGTGTGTGTAAGTGCACGACAGGTGACATCTGACCCCACAGACATGTTGGGGACCTCGAGAACTTTCAAAAAAGGGCAAATACGTGGTTGCCATAGAAACGGCTATATTGTTCTTGCTCAGATTATTTTTTTTTTTTTTTTTTTTTTTTTTTTGTCTTATTTTTCTTTCTCCTGCGCTTTGAGCTCAATTTTGACCCTCTGAACATTTATGAAAACTCACCAAATTTTGCCTAAAATTCAGAAGTGTGAGAAATTGAATTTACATATAGGTTTCGTAGATGTCGGTAAAGAAATGTTGCGGCAGCGCCCCCATGAAAAGTGGAAATGCATTGCGCCAATGGGAGCGCGTCCAACATAAAGTTTGTCATCATGAGGAGACAAACAAAAAATATTATTATGGCCACGCCCCTAAACCAACCCTTAGTCGGCCATATTGGATTGAAATTTCCAAAATGCTGAATCAGCGTTTTCGCTGACGTCGTATTTTAACTATCTCCTACTAAGCCGTTTGGCCGAATGAGCTCAAAATCGGTGTACAGTATCTAGAGAAGGGGGGCATCAAAAGTTAGCCGAATTTTTTGGATAGGTGTCACCGTTTTTGTGTGACAATGTCGCAAACTTTGCAAAGTTTCTCCGTGAATTTACCATTACAAAAATTGCTTCAGCTAAGACATACGAACACCGATTTGGCTGAAATTTGACTCAGATGTCTATCTCCCAGGCCTACATCCATTCATTAAAAGAAATTTAAATTTCGCACTATAGCGCCCCCTACAAATGTACATTTACAAAAATGACATCAGTTCGGACATACAAACACCGATTTGGCTCAAATTTGTCTCAGACATCTGTCTCAAAGGCCTACACCTATTTATCAAAAGAAACTGAAATTTTGCACTACAGCGCCCCCTACAAAAATGTTTAATATTTTTTATTAAAATTGCTTCAGTTCGGACATACGAACATCAATTTGGCTCAAATTTGACTCAGACGTCTATATCCCAGGCCTACACCCATTTATCAGAAAAATTTTAAATTCGGTGCCATAGCGCCCCCTACAATGTTACCTTTACGAAAATTACTTCACGTTAGACATGCGAACACCAATTTGGCTCAAATTTGAATCAGTTGTCAATCTCCCAGGCCTACACCCATTTATCAAAAGAAATTGCCACTTCGCTCAGTAGCGCCCCCTACAAATTTACCTTCACGAAAATTGCATCAGTTGAGACATACGAACACCGATTTGGCTCAAATTTGACTCAGTGGTACATCTCACAAGTCTACACCCATTCAATGGAACAAATTGAATTTTTGCTCATAGCGCCCCCTACAGATTTATATATACAAAATTTTGTTCAGTTCGGACATACGAACACTGATTTGTCTCAAATCAATTGTCAATGTCCCAGGCCTAAACCCATTCATTAGAAGACACAAAATTTGGGGCTACAGTGCCACCTGCTGAACGATGAGCATACTTCCACTGGACGTGCCCTTGGCGAGGGCCTTGAGATGCCGCTTGCGGCTTTAATTTTTCTTTCTCCTGCGCTTTGAGTTCAATTTTGACCCTCTGAACATTTACAAAAACTCACCAAATTTTGCCTAAAATTCAGAAGTGCGAGAAATTGAATTTACATATGGGTTTCGTAGATGTCGGTAAAGAAATGTTGCGGCAGCGCCCCCTTGAAAAGTGGAAATGCATTGCGCCAATGGGAGCGCGTCCAACATAAAGTTTGTCGTAGAGCCACGAAAATCGGTAGACAGATTCATCATGAGGAGACAAACAAAAAATATTATTATGGCCACACCCCTAAACCAACCCTTTGTCGGCCATATTGGATTGAAATTTCCAAAATGCTGAGTCAGCGTTTTCACTGAAGTTGTATTTTAACTATCTCCTACTAAGCCGTTTGGCCGAATGAGCTCAAAATCAGTGTACAGTATCTAGAGAAGTGGGGCATCAAAAGTTAGCCGAATTTTTTGAATCGGCATCACCGTTTTTGTGTGACGAGGTTGCAAACTTTGCGAAGTTTTTTCGAAAATTTACCATCACAAAAATTGCTTCAGCTCAGACATACGAACACCGATTTGGCTGAAATTTGACTCAGACGTCCATCTCCCAGGCCTACACCCATTTATTAAAAGAAATTTAAATTTCGCACTATAGCGCCCCCTACAAATGTACATTTACAAAAATGACATCAGTTCGGACATACGAACACCGATTTGGCTCAAATTTGACTCAGACATCTGTCTCAAAGGCCTACACCTATTTATCAAAAGAAACTGAAATTTTGCAATACAGCGCCCCCTGCAAAAATTTTTAATATTTTTTATTAAAATTGCTTCAGTTCGGACATACGAACACCAATTTGGCTCAAATTTGACTCAGACATCTATATCCCAGGCCTACACCCATTTATCAGAAAAAATTTAAATTCAGCGCCATAGCGCCCCCTACAATGTTACCTTTACGAAAATTTCTTCATGTTAGACATGTGAACACCAGTTTGGCTCAAATTTGAATCAGTTGTCAATCTCCCAGGCCTACACCCATTTATCAAAAGAAATTGCCACTTCGCTCAGTAGCGCCCCCTACAAATTTACCTTCACGAAAATTGCATCAGTTCAGACATACGAACACCGATTTGGCTCAAATTTGACTCAGTGGTACATCTCACAGGCCTACACCCATTCAATGGAACAAATTGAATTTCGGCTTATAGCGCCCCCTACAGATTTATTTATACAAAATTTTGTTCAGTTCGGACATACGAACACTGATTTGTCTCAAATCAATTGTCAATGTCCCAGGCCTACACCCATTCATCAGAGGACACAAAATTTGGGGCTAGAGCGCCACCTGCTGAACGATGAGCATACTTCCACTGGACGTGCCCTTGGCGAGGGCCTTTAGATGCCGCTTGCGGCTTTAATTGTCTTTGTTTTAGTGTAAAAAAAAACAACCATTAAATTATGAAAATACTTACTTTTATTAACTATCCAAAAAAACAAAAAAAAAAAAAAAAAACAACTGAAATTTAAATTAAAAACCTAAGAAAATTTAATGCAATTTTAACAATATTATTCCTCAACTTTTTCATTTCTACATGTGTATTATGGATCAGATCTACAAAGACACTAAGCACTGAGGAACAGGAAGAAAAATTGTTAAAATTGTGCTTAATTTTCTTTAGACATTTCAGGTTGTTCATATTTGTTCAGGTTATTCACATTTTAGTGTTACAGGATAGTTTGTGAATGTAAATATTTTCATAATTATGTTATTTTTTGCTCTACAACAAAGAAAAAAAAATTAAGTTGTTAATTCTATTTTTTTTTTATTTTTTTTTTTTGGGCTTAATTCAAGATTTTTTTACTTAATTCAAGATTTTTTATTTTTTTTTTTTGCTTAATTCAAAATTTTTTTTACTTAATTCAAGATTTTTTTTGGCTTAATTCAAGATTTTTTTTTTTTTTACTTAACTGAAGATTTTTTTTTTTTTTTTTTTTTGCTTAATTCAAGATTTTTTTTGCTAAATTTGACAATTTTTTTTAGCTTAATTGAAGATTTTTTTACTTGATTGCAGATTTTTTTTTTTTCTTAATTGAAGTTTTTTTTTTTGCTTAAGTCAAGATTTTTTGCTAAATTTGAGATTTTTTTTTTTTTTTTTTTAGCTTAATTGAAGATTTTTTTTTTTTTTTTGCTTAATTCAAGATTTTTCCCTTAATTCAAGCTAATTTTTTTAAAAATTCAATTCAAGACTGGAATTTTTGCACTAGGCAAAAACATCCCAGGAGCCAAACTGGACCCTTTGGCGGGCCACATTTGGCCCCTGGGCCGCATGTTTGACACCCCTGGCTTAACCAATAAAGACCCAAACATCCACTGGCAGCCAAAATCATCTACTGATATAAACTGTTTAATACCTATTGATCCATTAATCCTATCAATTCATGTAAATAATTGGTGTAAAATACAGTTTGTCATCTTTTCATGGTCATCACATATGACCCATTTGGATGTTCAGAGGCTCCATAGTTACCATGGAAACACTGTCATCTTCTATAACATTGATTCACCAGTAAAACCCATGGAGTTGGATCAATGACAGTGGATGGAGAGATTTAGTTTATGTTCAGTTGATATATTTTACAGAAAAACTCACTTTTTCTTCAGTTTTCTCTGAGCCTGAACTTGAATCTGAACTTTTATGAAAATCTACATAATCAGTGACTTAAAAACAGTTAAATACCTGCTTTTCGCTAAAAAGAATGCAAAATATAGAGGGTAATATTATTAAAAATGGTGATAAATCACTTAAATTTACTGAAAAATTAACTTGGGAACAGCCACATAAGTAGCACTGGGTCTTTATGGGTTAATCAACATTAGAGAAGCTCCTAATAATGTACCTAATGTCCTCATAAGACTACATTTTATATTCTTTCTGGTTTTGTAGTATATGGGCACTTGGTATGAAATAGAGAAGCTTCCAGCTGCATTTGAAAGAGGAGAATGTGTCCAGGCTACGTACAGTCGACTTCCAGATGGGATGGTCAAAGTTTACAATGAAGAGCTCCTGTAAGTATTAAATATGTGATTTAACCCTCCGGTATCCTGTCCAGCAAGGCCCTTACTAAGCACCAAGTGTGCCTTTTTGGTACACTTGTGGAATAAAAAAATTTAAAAAAAAATTTCATACAGTTTGTTTTTAATTCTTTTACACTTTTTTCTATTTCATCAACTTGAGCTGTAAATAAAAATACCAAATACTCAATAATGGTCACATTTTGTAACCCTTTAAATGCCATGTTTGTAATGTAAACAAACCATTGTTTTTTTGGATGCAAAAAACACAAAAAAAATTTTTTTTTTCAATATACTACAGAAAAATTGGATCACATATTATTTGATTTTTTTCATCCTGGCATATGTCAATGATTAACTCCAACATTGGTTAATTTGCATTGTTATTTTTGGCACTAGGTCAAATGTTCAAAAATACTAGCATCTGTCACCAAGTGTGCGTAAAATGCACACCTAAAAATCCAACTATTAAATATTATATATTGATTTATTTTTATGCTCTAATTTGATTTTATTTTTGAAAATCAAGGTCAGCCCTAATCATACATATCAAATAATCATTCATTTTACATTTTTTTTTTACCCTTTAAACGATCTCTTTTCATCATGATATCACTATATTTTTTGATGCAACAAACACAAAATATGTTTGTTTGTTTGTTTTTTCAAAATACTACATAAAAATTGGATCACATATTATTTGATTTTTTCATCCTGGCATATGTCAATGATTAACAGCAACATTGGTTAATTTGCATTGTTATTTTTGGCACTAAGTCAAATGTTCAAAAATACTAGCATCTGTCACCAAGTGTGCGTAAAATGCACACCTATAAATCCAACTATTAAATATTATATATTGATTTATTTTTCTGCTCTAATTTGATTTTATTTTTGTAAATCAAGGTCAGCCCTAATCATACATATCAAATAATCATTCATTTTACTTTTTTTTTTTAACCCTTTCAACGATCTCTTTTCATCTTGATGTCACTACATTTTTTGTTCCAAAAAAACCACAAAATATGTTGGTTTTTTTTTCAAAATGCTACATAAAAATTGGATTAAATATTATTTGATTTTTGCAGCCTGGCATATGTCAATGATTAGCAGCAACATTAACAACGTTAATAAATTAATTTAGACCCTCCCCTCTCAAATGAAACCCAGATATCAGTAAAAGCAGGATTTATGCCTTAATGGCTTTCGGATCAAAAACAGTGGTTCTGATGGAAGAAATAGTGCGTTTTAGGCACACTTGGGAGACAGATGCTAGTCTTGTCATGTTCTTTTGTTTACAATGTGCACATTTTAGTTGGTGACCAGAATTTAAAAGATCATGCAAAAATGAACAACTTTTGAATTCTAACCTTATTTAAATTGTGAAAAATAAAGTGAAGTTTTTTAACATGAAGTACGAAGTGTGCCAAAAAAGCGCACCCGGATACCGGAGGGTTAACACTCTTCAGTTCAGCTGGTGAAGGAGTAGTTATGTACAAATATGCACATGTAATATGTAAGGATGTCATGTTTTTTTGTTTGCTTTAAAATTACAGGCCTGATGGAAAAATAAATTCAATCGAGGGTGTGGCTGAAGTCAAAGACCCATCTCAACCTGCTATTTTGTCTGTCAGCTTCTTTAAAGGTAATATTGTCATAGTATTTTGTAATGGCCTGTTCGTACTGGAATATCTTTAACCCTTTCATGCATGAATTATGAGAGCCTTAATTTTTTTTTTCTTAAGTGTTTTTATTCCTCTAGGCATTGAAAAAACTATGCGATTAACATTTTTTTTTAACCTATTTTTCATGGAGTTGCAAAAATGTCCTTTCAGGTGGACACCATGTATTTAATTTTTGAAATGAAGAAACATATTTATTGATATACTGTGTGAAAACTATGAAATTTAAGTCTTTTAAGTCACTTCTTAAAACACACTTTTATAGACTTGCTTTTATGTGATGTTTGTCCCTTTTAATTTTTTAATTTTTTAATTTTTTAATTTGAATCTTATCCTGTTTGATTGTTGGTTTATATTCTCATACATGATGTTGTTTTATCTCACACCTCTACTTCTGCATTGATTTAACAGCATCATGTTACATTACCCCTGCCCTCCTTATTCCGATTCATTTAATCTATTTGAAGTGTCTTGTTTCTGCATTGTTGTACACATCTCTCCTATTATGCTGCTTCTATTTTAGTGTTTTTATTTACATCTTGTATCCTGCTGTTGTACCCTTTATTTGTTTGTCAAAGCACTTTGTAAACTTTGTTTTAAAAGGTGCTATATAAATAAAGTTATTATTATTATTATTATTATTATTATTATTATTAAATAAAAACATTTTTAACGCAGCTAATGTGATGTTTTCTCCCATTTTAACATACTCTGATACTGGTCATTACTCACTCCATGGAGATAATATGCAAAACCCATAAAAACCCAGTGCTACTTTTGTCATCATTTTGTTTAAAAAAAAAAAAAAAAAAAAAAAAAAACCTGTTAATTACAGTCTAATAACAACAACAAGCAACTGATTTACACTCAAACATGTTAGTGCAGATCAAGTTTATGAAGAACAGCAAAGTTACAGTAATTATATGAACTGCAGTGTATGGGATGATGCATGAGCGTCCACTGTGTTGGCTGATATGGAACTAAAACAACAAAATCCATGAATAGAACAGCTGTCCACTGTAGTGACCACTGTGCATGAAAGGGTTAAATGCTTCATATTAAAAGTGAAATTAACACTATTCTTTTTGGATTGTTCCAGGTCTTCCAGGTTCCCCATACTGGGTCCTCTCTACAGACTATAAGTCATACTCTCTGGTGTACTCTTGCTCTGATTATCTGAGCCTTTTCCACATCGACTTTGCCTGGATCCTGGCCCGTACTCGTGTGCTGAGTGAAGACTTT
This sequence comes from Sphaeramia orbicularis, assembly GCF_902148855.1. Taxonomy (NCBI): domain Eukaryota; kingdom Metazoa; phylum Chordata; class Actinopteri; order Kurtiformes; family Apogonidae; genus Sphaeramia; species Sphaeramia orbicularis. Next base: position 32,519,473 of record NC_043976.1, read on the forward strand.
GTGAATCAGCTCCGTGGGAAGTTGGAGGCTGCCGGTGTAAATATAAAGCAGCTAACAGTCACCAACCAGACTGACTGTGGTGTCATGAACTGACGTACGAACAACAAAATAAAGTGAATCACCAAGTTGTGATATTATTATAAAAGTCATGTTACCAGTACAAGTATTGCATCATATGGTTTTGCGTCATTGTCTTGTGATTCTCTGTCCTTGAACTACTCCTGTTTGTTTTTTTAACTGCTTAACCCTTTCATGCACAAATTATGAGAACCTTAACCCTTTCATGCACACAGGTCACTCCAGTGGACAGCTATTCTACAGCTGTTCTCTTGTATATTTATGAATTTTGTTGTTCTTTTCCTTGTTGTTGTTTTTTACACATATCTTTATTACAGTTTTAAGACACTACATATCTTTTCTGACATGAACTGGTAACATTATGTAGATCTCTCCTGAGCATAAACCCCCAGAATCACAAGCCCTCCCCATAGTTTTACACAATTTATCAGTAAATACATGTTTCTGTGCGTCAAAAATTAAACATGTGGTGTCCAGCTGAGTGGATATTTTTGCAACTTCATGAAAAATAGATTCATAAGATTTTTTTTTTTTTTCATTATTATTTTTTTTTATGTATTTTTAAAAAATTTTTTAATTATTATTGTTTTTTTTTTATTGTCATTTATTTTTCAGAAGAAAATGTTTAATCGCATTGTTTTTTTTTTCATGCCTAAAGAGGAATAAAAACACTCAGGAAAAAATTTGATTAAGGTTCTCATAATTTGTGCATTAAAGGGTTAATCAAAAATTTTTCCTGAGTGTTTTTATTCCTCTTTAGGCATGAAAAAAACAATGCGATTGAAAATTTTCCTCTGAAAAATAAATAAATAAATAAATAAATATAATAAAAATAATTTAGCAAAAATTTAAAAATACATTAAAAAAAATAATAATAATGAAAAAAAAAAAAAAATCTTATGAACTTATTTTTCATGAAGTTGCAAAAATGTCCACTCAGCTGGACACCACACGTTTAATTTTTGACGCACAGAAACATGTATTTACTCATAAATTCTGTGAAAACTATGGGGAGAGCTTGTGATTCTGGGGGTTTATGCTCAGGAGAGATCTACATAATGTTACCAATTCATGTCAGAAAAGATATGTAGTGTCTTAAAAGTTTAATAAAGATATGTGTAAAAAAACAACAACAACAACAAAAAGAACAACAACATTCATAAATATACAAAAGAACAGCTGTAGAATAGCTGTCCACTGGAGTGACCTGTGTGCATGAAAGTGTTAATTAAAAATTTTTCCTGAGTGTTTTTATTCCTCTTTAGGCATGAAAAAAACAATGCGATTGAAAAATTTCTTCTGAAAAATAAAATAAAATAAATAAATAAATATTAAAATAACAAAAGTTTAACAAAAATTTAAAACTACATAAAAAAAAATAATAATAATGAAAAAAAAAAAAAAATTCTTATGAACTTATTTTTCATGAAGTTGCAAAAATGTCCACTCAGCTGGACACCACACATTTAATTTTTGATGCACAGAAACATGTATTTACTGATAAACTGTGTGAAAACTATGGGGAGGGCTTGTGATTCTGGGGGTTTATGCTCAGGAGAGATCTACATAATGTTACCAATTCATTTCAGAAAAGATATATAGTGTCTTAAAACTGTAATAAAGATATGTGTAAAAAAAAAAAAAAAAAAAAAAAAAAAAAAGAAAGAAAGAAAAGAACAAAACCCATGAATATACAAGAGAACAGCTGTAGAATAGCTTTCCACTGTAGTGACCAGTAGCATGAAAGGGTTAAACAACATAATAGGCATTTTGTTTTCTTCTCATGATAATTTATTTGGCATTTTGTGTTTTCTCTTTGTCTCCTCTAATTATTACACATAATTAAATGTCACTGTGACTTGCACTGGAAATTATTTTCATCCCAAACCCACATTTGCAGAACCATGTTTTTTATTGTGTGTCAAAATGAAACTTACGATGAAAACTGACCACTGACACATTCCTGCACACACTTTTGCACGTTTGTATTTCATCATATTTGCTTGTGTTATGACCTACTGTGTATTTTTTTTTATTGTTTAAGAGAATCCATGTTTCAATAATATATGCATACAAAAATACAATACATACAAATGAGTCAAAGTAAATGATCAAACCATAAGAATACATTTAATTACAAAAACAACTGATAATAGTGACATATTTTTGCAGTTCTTCATTTAAAAATGTCAACATTCATGAATGATGAATAATTGCCCAAAAATTAGAATTGTCCTCATTACAGGTAATCAAAACTTGATTATTTACTCTATTTTCCCTCTATTTCTTCCTCTTTTAGTTCTGAACATTCAGTTAAATTTGTCTTGTATCCATGCAAAAACCAAAGAAAGCTTGGTTATTCCTTGAATCCACAGAAACTTTGCAGTGGCCCAGAGGTGCAACAGCCCAAAAAATGATCCACTGTAAGAAAAAAAAAAAAAGAGAACAGCCCAAAAAATGATCCACTATAAGAAAAAACAGAGAGCAGCTCAAAAAATGATCCACTATAAGAAAAAAAAGAGAGCAGCTCAAAAAATTATCCACTATAAGAAAAAAGAGAGAGCAGCCCAAAAAATGATCCACTATAAGAAAAAAAAGCGAGCAGCCCAAAAAATTAGCCACTGTAAGAAAAAAAAGAGAGCAGCCCAAAAAATTAGCCACTGTAAGAAAAAAAAGAGAGCAGCCCAAAAAATTATCCACTATAAGAAAAAAAGAGAACAGCCCAAAAAATTATCCACTATAAGAAAAAAAAAGAGAGCAGCCCAAAAAATTATCCACTCTAAGAAAAAAAAGAGAACAGCCCAAAAAATTATCCACTACAAGAAAAAAGGAGAGCAGTCCAAAAAATTATCCACTATAAGAAAAAAAAGAGAACAGCCCAAAAAATTATCCACTATAAGAAAAAAAAAGAGAGCAGCCCAAGAAATTATCCACTCTAAGAAAAAAAGAGAACAGCCCAAAAAAATATCTACTGTAAGAAAAAAAAGAGAACAGCCCAAAAAATTATCCACTCTAAGAAAAAAAAAAAAAAACATCATCTACCTTTTCAATTAAGGGGGTGCTGTTTACCTGAAAGGTTTTGTGCTTTAAAATTAAGGCCACCACAAAAAATAAAAGCATAGGCTGAAAATTTTTAAGGCCTTCAGCTAATGTGGCTAATGCTAACGAAGCAACCTACCAGAAGTGGAGGTCGATGCACTAAAAATAAAGTTATTTTAAAAATATATAGTGGATAACTTTTTGGGCTGTTCTCTTTTTTTCTTATAGTGAATAATTTTTTGGGCTAATGGATCATTTTTTGGACTGTTCTCTTTTTTTTCTTTGAGTGGATAATTTTTTCACTTTTCTCTTTTTTTCCTTATAGTGGATAATTTTTTGGGCTGTTTTCTTTTTTTTTTTTTCTTATAGTGGATAATTTTTTGGGCTAGTGGATAATCTTTTGGGCTGTTCTCTTTTTTTTCTTATAGTGGATAACTTTTTGGGCTGTTGTCTTTTTTTCTTATAGTGGATAATTTTTTGGGCTGTTTTCGTTTTTTTCTTATAGTAGCTAATTTTTTGGGCTGTTTTCTTTTTTTTTTTTATAGTGGATCATTTTTTAGGCTGTTTTCTTTTTTTTTCTTATAGTGGGTCATTTTTTGGGCTGTTGTCTTTTTTTTCTTATAGTGGATAATTTTTTGGGCTGTTTTCTTTTTTTTTTCTTATAGTGGATAATTTTTTGGGCTAGTGGATAATCTTTTGGGCGGTTCTTTTTTTTCTTATAGTGGATAATTTTTTGGGCTAGTGGATAATTTTTTGGGCTGTTTTCTTTTTTTTTTTTTATAGTGGATCATTTTTTAGGCTGTTTTCTTTTTTTTTCTTATAGTGGGTCATTTTTTGGGCTGTTGTCTTTTTTTTCTTATAGTGGATAATTTTTTGGGCTGTTTTCTTTTTTTTTTCTTATAGTGGATAATTTTTTGGGCTAGTGGATAATCTTTTGGGCGGTTCTTTTTTTTCTTATAGTGGATAATTTTTTGGGCTAGTGGATAATTTTTTGGGCTGTTTTCTTTTTTTTTTTCTTACAGTGGATAATTTTTTGGCCTGTTGCACCTCTGGGCCACCGTAGAAACTTCCAGAATATGCAGTATCATTGACCATCTGAAAAGTTTCATAATCACTTCATCAATTTCATTGTTGATATAGACAAAACTTCCGCTTCTTGTCTGGATTTCAAAATAAAAGTCCTAAAGTTGTAAACTTTAACGTCGTATATCCTTAGAGTCTCAAAATACCTGTTTTCTTGCTTTCTGAAAAATTATAGCACTGAAATATGAAACATATATATTTTTTCAGGTCAAACGTCACATTTCTCGACTATAAATCAAGTTTTGTACACTGTATTTTGAGGTTTAACATTTATTTTGGTGATGCGTTTGCCCGGAAGTGCGAACGATGCAGGTTTTCATCAAATGGCGATAGTGAAAAACAAACGCACACTAGCCTCAATGTTTGCTAAAATCATGATTCCAGTTGTGCTTTTTAGTTGCCTTTTGTTTACACCGTTACAGTCGGAAGCCAGGATAAATGACAGACCTATTATTGGTAAGTTTTTAATATTATAAATTCATTCATATATAGTTCATAGAGAAAAGTAGGGTGAAGTTAGTAGCAGTTCTTAGTACCGTAGTATAAAACATTAAAAGCTAAAGGCTAGGTCATAGTCTGGATTTTGGTAGCCGTTCGTCTATTTTCAGTTTTTTATCAAAAAAGTCCGATTTGAGACACTATTAATTTAAATCTACACGTTAAATAAGTAAAATTACATTTTATTATACATATTAAAAAAAAGTTACTGTACGAAAACAGGCATATATGACAGGAGTAATAAAAGTGAGGTGAAACTTAGGCTACTACTGAAACAATTAAATGATAAATACATTCATATTTTCATGGAAAAACTGGTTTAAGAATAGACACGTGAATTGGTCATAAAACACTATGACATAACATGTGATCATGGTGTTGTATGCAATAAGAAAACTGATCATTATATACAGACAGTTTTATTACAAAGCAAACATACATAGTATATAAGAGACATATGAAGGTATAGCCTAATAAGTAAGTACGTCAGTAAGTAAGTAAGTAAATATTATTTATAGAGCACTTTTCACAGACAAGGTCACAAAGTGCTTTGTCAAATCAAGTTTACAGAAACCCAACAGAATCCTCCAGGAGCAAACCTTGGGATTGGTGACAGTGGCGAGGAAAAACTTCCCTTTAACAGGCAGAAACCTCGAGCAGACCCATGTGGTGTGATAGTTGGGCTTGATAGTATATGATGTGAATTAGTAATATATGATACAAAAATGTTGATGTATGGTACTGTGCAAATAGGTGAAGTCAGTATTAGTGATGGGACTTTTGGCTCTTTGAAGGGAGCCGTTCACTAAAAAGAACCATTCTAAAACTGGCTCTTTTATGTTTTTTTGCAGTATTTTGAAACACCAATGTTTTAATGACTAAATAGGCTTCATGTGATGACTGACATTACATTTTAAAGGTGTTTAATTGTAAATATTATCTTACCGTAAAAAAGAATAGTTAGTTAAAATGTGTGGGCTAAATACATGACATGAGAGGTGACATTAGGCAAATGCTGGAATTTGACCAAAAACATCATGGTACATTATATGGACTAGTCTGTAGCCTAAAATTGAAGAAGAAAATAAAAAATTTTCATAAGAAATAACATGTTATTCTCCTCAAAACAAGAACAATAAATGTGTGTAAACATACGGAAAAAATTGCACAAAACACAACAGTGATTTATCACTGCAGTTACTTAAATACCTAAACTACAGTGCAATTCTCAAAACAATAACAATAAATGTGTGTAAACAAACGGAAAAAAAATTGCACAAAACACAACAGTGATTAATCACTGCAATTACAGTACTTAAATATCTAAAAAACTGTAGTGCAAATAAAATAGTTCAAGTAACATTGCAAAATACCTGATATCTCTAATGTAAATATCAAAATGATACCACATCAGGAGTTCTCTCACTTCTACTCTGTATAAAGCCGATGCCTCCCCAGTGACGTGAAACTGACAGGCAATCGGACACTTCCTCCTTAACAAAAAAAAAAAACAAAAACGAACGGCTCTTTACAAAGACTCGGTTCCCATCGTTCATTTCAAAGAGCCGTTCAAAAGATTCAATTCGTTCGTGAACGTCACATCACTAGTCAGTATTGAGTGTAGGGATGTAACAATATGAGAATTTCATATCACGGTTATTATGACCAAAATTATCACAGTTATCTTTATTATCGCAGTATTGTTGAAATTGTGCTCGAAATGTTCAAAAAGTATGTATACACACAGTGAAGTAATTTAACCAAGTTGTATTTTAAAAAAATAAAAAATAAAATAAAATAATAGGCACAATGCACTTTCTCTTGGCAGAGGCATTCAAATATTAACCCTTAGGGGTCTGAGCCTATTTTGGCTGTTTTTAAGTACTTCTGATTTTGCCTTTATATACTATATAAACAAATGTTTACTATACCCATGTTTGGTATCTTTTTTTTCAGCACAACTTCATCTGTATCATCTGCCTATTTTCACTTTAACCTACTATATCAACACAAAAGGACAAAAAGCACAGAAAATATACATATACAAAATCCAATTTGAAAAATGTATATACGTTATTGCTTAAATAACACAAAGATGCTTAACGAACCTTTTCAAAGACTTTAAAAGTGAATATTGGTTCCAAATATTTGGTATAGAAAATCAAATTTGTAATAAATATAAACTATACTCAAATATTTGACATAAAAGCATGTCTTTACACAGGGTTTTTTCCCCTAAAAGTGCGGTAATCAAATACGGTTATCATGATAATTAGAATTTAATACTGCTGTAATTTTACCGTTATGACCTCCATTTGGATTCAATGGATATACAGTTGCAGAAAAAATTATTACACCATCGGAAGTCATCAGAAACTATGGTTATGCAATCAAGTACTAACTCCTGTGTGTAGCATGTGACTAAAACAAACAGAAAAGAAAACATGGAATGCCTAAAAGCACTGTTTTTGTCAGTACAGTGCCATAGATATTGATGTAAGAACTGAAGTGGTTTTGGTTATTATCAAGAAAACCATTCAAAATGGAAAGGTATCAGCTCTGAAATTAAATTCTTATGAGCTATTTTTGTTGTTATGATTATATTTGTCCAAACAAATGTACCTTTAGTTGTACCAGGCATTAAAATGAACAAGAAATTGAAGAAAACAAGGGGTGGTCTAATAATTTTTTCCGCAGCTGTATAGATAAATCTTAGATACTGAGTGTACTGAATGTTTCACAAATATATCCTTTTTACAGTTGTGTTGCACCAAAGTGTGAAGGCTGGTGGGAATACAACAACAAAAAAGACCTGTTGCCTTATTTGGATCCCACACTCCCAATTGCACTGAGTAGAAGTTACGTTTTGATCAAGATCACTTCAACTTCGCTTAGGAGAAACTGAATTTTTTTCATGAATAGGTTGATTGTGTGGAAGATTTTTAAAATAATATTTCGCTTCATTACAGACTTTCAGAATATCCCAGAGGCTTTCATGGTCTTTTCTCTGTCCAGATGATCCCACCTGAAAGTACATTTTTATTTTCATGATTTTTTACATAATTGATTTATATTATAGTTGTACATATATATTTCTGCAAAGACAAATGTGTGGCCATGTATTTCAGAAAAAAAAAATATTGTCAAAGCTATAAGGAATTATCTGGACAGAGAAAAATATTAAAGTCCTTGAACATCCAGAGTCAACCCAAAAGAGTTGAAGATTTACTCAGTCCAAATGGAGGTCACACTAAATACTGATTTTACCTGCAGAAGCTGTTAGTTCAGATTTTTCCGTTCACATAGTTTCTGTATATTTCTTGTTAGAAATAATGACATGCCTGTTACAACCCTACAACAACAAAGCTAAGGCTGCCTGCTGACTTTTGCACAGTAGTGTATGTGACAGGGTAACTGGTTAGTGTAACTTATAGGGTGTAAAATGAAAATCTGGACACTCCCTAATCATCACATTATTAGTATTATGTCCAAATTACATATAAAATCATACCTTCAGAGCTTTATAGTTGTACTATTCCAATATTGGAAGCAGAATGTATATGTCTAAAATATAACCTGTTAAAAATTATTTTTTGGTTTACTGTAATGCCTTACAGCCATAGCACTAGATCCCTCTGGCAACCACCAGGGAGAAAAAAAACTGTGAAATACACTCAAACACCTCAGAGATAACTTATTGATAATACCTTGGCAGTTATCTAAAACACTTTCTGCAAAAACAGATTTTTCTTTTCTTACTGTTCCATTACTGACCACCTGAAGAAGTGTACTTCAATTCAGTTTTATTTATGTAGCACCAGACATAATACATGATTATCTCAAGGCACCACACTGATAGTTTGTTGGCTGGAAAACCAACCCAACAAATCCTTTATGAGCAAGCCCAAGGCAAAAAGGGGCAGGAAAAACTTCTTTTGTAGAAAGAAAAACAACCGTCAGACAGAACCAGGCTCCATGTTGACAGATTCAACTGGCTGGGGTTAGTGGACAGACGAAAGAAAAAAGAAAACAACACAGACACAGGCAAACACTGGGCAGGTTGGAGTCCAGTCAAGCTGCAAAAAAAACATAAAATGCCTCAGGAAACATTTGCCAATGCCTCACAGAGTGTCAAAAAATGTTCTAAACATAAATGGCAACCTGTTCAAAATGAACTTTTTTAAAGTATAGTTTTATAAATTCGCCACCAGAGGATAAAAAAAAAACACCTTAGAAATATTTCTGAAAGTTTGTCCAAATAGGATTTTCGGAGACTTAGGCTAGTACTCCATCACCAGAGGCCACTGAGTACCACCTGAAGAAATTGTAAAATGAACCTGAAACATTTATAGCAGTTAATTCCTCAAGTATCTAAACATTTACTACCCAAAAATGACCACTTCCACTATGTGGCACTATGTGGAACTGGCTCGACTCGACTCGGGTACCAGATATTATTCCTGGAAACTGTTTCCATTACAGGGTACTACCAACTTTAGAGTACCTGGACGTCATAGTGATGCGGCGCGCAACTTACATGACGTCTGCTCAGAGAGTTGCTTATAAACCCGCTCATTGCGTGTTGTCCTGTCAAGCTCACACTGAATTTTTTCGTCAGCCACCAAGGACAGAAATGTCTGAACCTCCTCACCCGACCACTGTGTAGTTTTGCATGCTGTCATCATGTGGATTAACCTACTGGTATATTTACTGTAAACTTCTGAATCTGTCTTTTTAAAAATGGCAGGTGGCACATTGATGACACATTGACGCAGAGATTACTCTCTGACCAGTCAGTGGTCTGCAGTGTTTACATGTCACATTTTAGTGTCTCTTCACCCGTTTTGGAACATCAGCCGAGCAGATACCAAAAAACTAGTAGGCCTACCGGGTACCAGATTCCAGGTTCTTTAACATAATGGAGACGCAAGAAGGTCGAGTCGAGCCGGTACCACGTGGTAGAAATGCTGCATAAGTATAACCTTACTACTCTATCATTGGCAACCACCTGAAAAAGCTCTTGAAACAACCTGTAACACTTCAGTGAACAAATTGATGCCTTAGCAAGCATCTAAAACAAAGGTGTCAAAGTCATTTTAGTTCAGGGGCCACATACAGCCTAATGTGAAATAAAGTGGGCCGGACCAGTAAAATAATGTAAATAATAGGATAAGAACTTAGAAATAATATCAACTCCGAAGTTTTCTGTGTGTTTTTGAGTGAAAATAGTAAAATACCATAATTAAAATGTTTACATCTACAAACCGTACTTGAACGTAACATGAACAAATACAAACAACCTGAAAATTCTCAAGAAAGATAAGTGTAATTTTAACAATATTACGCCTTAGTTTATCGTTTATACATGTGTATCACAACTTACAGATCACAATGGATCTACAAATACACAAACATTTGATTATAGGCAGAATATTGTTAAAATTCTACATACTTCTCTTAAGACATTTCAGGTTGTTCATATTTTTTGTGTAAAAACCAGTCTGTAAATATAAACCTTTTTTTGTAATTTTACTTTTTTGACACTGAAACAAAAAGAAAAAAATAGCTTTTTTTTCCATTATTTATAGGTTATTATGACAGTATTTTCCTGGTCTGACACACTTTAGATTGAACATCCTTGATTGATAATATCTTCAGTGTAATTTTTACATTTCACAAATTCATCCCAGGGGCCGGATTGGATCCTTTGGCGGGCCAGATTTGGCCCCCGGGCAGCATGTTTGACACCTGTGATCTAAAACATTGCTGAAACACTGTCCAAAGGTCACATGGTGTAACCTTTCTACGGCAATGCCAGTACCTGTTTACAACAACCTGGATCTAAAAAAAAAAAACAACTTTTGTAGTATAGAGTCATATGAAATAATATACTATGCCCTATTAATGCAGACATTTTTTCTATTTCTTTCCATCAAGGTGTGCTGGCTCAAGAGGTCCGTTATCCTACACCCGATCGAACCGCCTACATCGCTGCCTCTTATGTCAAGTACCTGGAGTCAGCAGGAGCGAGGGTCGTGCCTGTCATGTGAGCATGTGTTATCATTATAACCATGTAATAAAAGTTGTTATTGGGTTGTTAAGTGCATAAAACCTTTTAACCTCCCCTTTACATTTTTGCAGGATTAACCAGACAGTGGAGGAGTACAAGACACTATTCAACTCCATTAACGGGTACATTTATTTGAATTCTAATTGAGTTAGATCACAAGTCAGGGTTCGTACAGGTGCTTGAAATCCTTGAAAATGCTTGAATTCCCATGTTGTGTTTTCGAGGTCTGAAAAGTACTTGAATTTTGGTTCAAGTGCTTGAAAGTGCTTCCAGTTATAACGCTGTGATTTATTTGTTTATTTATTTTTAATATTAACTCTGCCAGGTTAGATGGCAAGCCAAAGGTACTTACAGAGAGGTGATACATTTAGAAAAATAAAACTTTATGTAAAAAAAGATAATTAGCGGGTGTTCTCAGCTCTATTCCAGGTACATTTTTATCTTAATTTTTGGCTCGATGCGAGTGTGCCTGAAGAACACCAAGTGGATTCCCTTTATTAGCTTACCGGCTGACAGGCTGTAAGCTATCGTCATCATGCGGCGTCCGGCATCGTCGTCGCCGTCTGTTGTCGTCATCTGTTGTCCGTTACAAAAATTTCAATCGTCTTCTTCTCCGAAACTACAATTCCGATTGACTTCAAACTTGGTATACAGCTTCTTTATGATGATGTCAACAAAAGTTAGTGAAATTATTTGGATCCGGATCTGAGAACTTGCGGAAAATTTAACATGGGCTCTTATGGGGAAAAAATTTCAATCGTCTTTTTCTCTCCAACTACAGTTCTGATTTCTTCAAACTTGGTATACAACTTCTTTATGATGATGTCAACAAAAGTTAGTGAAATTATTTGGATCCGGATCTGAGAACTTGCGGAAAATTTAACATGGGCTCTTATGGGGAAAAAATTTCAATCGTCTTTTTCTCTCCAACTACAGTTCTGATTTCTTCAAACTTGGTATACAGCTTCTTTATGATGATGTCAGCACAAGGTATTGAAATTATTTCCATCCGGATCTGATTCTGGATTTGGTGCGACTTTGAAAAATTTTCCCATTATAAGAGATAGGAAGTGGATTGATACAATAAATCAGCAAGTATCAATGGTATCAAGTTGGAATTTGAATTTTTTACAGATCTGATTGGAATATGACCAAAACATGGGCTATTTCTGTAATAGAATAAATACACATAACTAGGTGATAATAAATGGCATCTGGATACATTTCCCAAAGCTTTTAATTTGGCCGGTAAGCTACAGAGCCATTGGTCCTATTTTTTTTTTGGGATAAAACTGTGTGTTCTCTGTTAATTTTTGAACTTTTTGCTATTATGAAACTTCATTTTAGATGTTTTTAGCATAATACAATGTACATCATTGTGATAGAGAGTGAAATAAATTATCATGAGTATATGTATTTTTGTAGATGTGTTTTGTAGATATATTTTACCCCAGTGATAAGGTGCTGTGCTGTAAAAATTTGAAAATGACCCTTCAAAGTGCCTGAAAAATGTGTACGAACCGTGTTTATTGGTGTGCTTTTCTATTATTTTGCACTTTCATCATTTTGCTAACGGACGCTCCTTTGTCTTTCATGTCAGCAGGATCCTTTACCCAGGCGGAGGTGTTAGCATCATCGCCTCTGGTTATCAAAGAGCTGCACAGATCTTTTATGACTTGGCTATTGAGGTAAATGTCTGTAGGATCATAAACATTTCCTCTGTGCTGATGCTGGATGATACTACATGCTCTATGTGATTTTTCAGGCAAACAAAAGAGGCGACTATTTCCCAGTGTGGGGCACTTGTCTTGGGTTTGAGCAGCTGGCCTATTTGACAAGCAAAAAGAGTGTTCTGTCACCCACTAACACTACTGGAGTGGCGTTGCCTCTGAATTTCACTAATGGTACGTCTGCTTAATAAAAGTACCCAGGATTTGTGTTTTTTGCCATGATGAAGTACTTTATTTTTGACATAAGTGGCCCATAATTAACATTATGATTTGTTTCCAGAAACCAAAGACAGCAGGATTTTTAAAGACTTCCCACCTGAACTCATGGACGATCTGTCAACTCAGCCGCTGACGGAAAACTCTCACAAGTGGAGCGTGGCGGTGGAGGTGTGTTTCATTATTATTCTAATCTGCAGACGCTGAAGAATATAGTGTTGTTTAACTAGGACAGGGGTGTCAAACTCATTTTAGTTCAGGGGCCACTTTCAGCCAAATTTGACCAGTAAAATAATAACAGACGAAAAAAGTAAAATTATGTTATGATCAGGTTTATATCTACAAAGTTCCTGTAAAAGTCTGAATAACATGAACAACTTGAATTTTCTTACAAAAAAAAGTGCAATTTTAACAATTTTATGCCTGTGTTTATCAGTTTATCATTTACACGTGCATTACAACCGCACAAAAATTTAGTAACAGGCAGAATATTGGTAATATTGCATTTACTTTTCTTAACTCATTTCCGTTTATTCATATTTGTTCAGGTTATTCCCTTTTTTTTTTTTTTGTAAAAGTATAGTTTGGTAATGTAAACATTTTCATGTAATTTTACTTTTTTACACCAAAAAAAACAATGAAAGAATTTGGTGTTGTCATTATTTATAGGTGATTATGATAATATTTTACTGGTTCTGACCCACTTGAAATCTCATTGGACTGTATGTGTCTGTATGTGGAACCTGAATTAAAATGATTTTGACACGACTTATTAGTTTTTCTTCGCTTTTGTGCAGTTTGTCTTATTTTGTTCATGTTGATTTATTATTAATTCTTGTTGTTTTTGTTATTTATTAGTTTAGCTGTTTTTGCTCATTTTGTTGTTAATTTTATTCTTTTACTTTATTTAAATGTTTTGCTAATTTTTTTCCACATTATTATTTTGTAGTTTAATTAATATCTTCAGTGTAATTTTTGCATTTCACAAATTTCATCCTGCGGGCCAGATTGGACCCTTTTGCGGGCCGGGTTTGGCCCCCAGGCCACATGTTTGATATCTGTGAACTAGGAGTACTCTGTATAACATTATACCCTGTTAATACAAGGGGTGCAATGGTGCACTCAATTGTACCGAACCATTTCAGTTTGGGGCCTTTGATACAATGCGGAGGTGTACTGAACGAATACATGTAGCCAATGTGAAGAACGCAAATACTCTCTATATATATATTCAGCAGTGGCGAATTCTCAGTGCTACTACAAAAAAACACCAAAACATGACAATAGAAAGTATAACAGAGGCATAGAAGTCGAGTCAGATGTTTAAAGCATGATTAATTTCACTTTTGGTTTCCGCGGGTTCCTTTATATATATATGTGTTACTGTGAGGTCACGTTCACAGTACCTCGGAGAGTACTGTGAGGCGTTCAAAAACACTCAGTAAATTACAGCGTTTGCCATAAACGAACATTCAAAAGTACAAAAATACCTAACACATGTGGGGTGCCTGTTAATGCACAAATGATTGAACAGTATTTTGTATAAATGTCTTTTGTACCACAGGTAGTTACAGAGTCCCCCCCCCCCCACTGTACCGAAAACGTATCAAAAATATATCAAACCGAAGACCCCTGTACCGAAAATGTACTGAACCGAAATTTTTCTGTTCCGTCACACCCCTAGTTAATACCAATACAGATATCTTCCAATTTTCCCCATTCTTTTTAGAAAAATTCTGCCCACATGATCTTTATTTTACAAAATATACCCATGCACACTTGAAAATGTCTACAAATAATAAGACAAACCTGTGTTCATGAAGGGCTTTAAACTGTGGGCGTTGTGGATCAGGTAGTAATGAACGCAGCATATGCAGAGGCTTTACACTGTCACGAAGATGAGCAGTAAATCCAACTTAATTCCTTTGTAATTGCAAGAGCTAACAATGTGTAAAGAAAACTATATATCTGCCATATATCTGCTGTTCCTATGGTTTCAGACATAGACATAAAATGAGGTCATCAGTGTGTTGAGTGTGTAGGTTTGTGCCTGAATGTCCAGATGTGGAGTAGGAGTAGTTCAAGGACATCCGCATGATAGAGAATCACTAGACAGTGACACAAAACCATGTGAAGAGGTTGAGTTTTTGAATAGAATAGAATCTTTATTTTGTCAGTTGTAGTTTGTCACACACGTACACATGCACCACACACCAAAATTTGTCTTCTACCTTTAAATGGATGTTTTTCCTCGCCACCGTCATCAGTCATAAGTGTTTGCTCCTGGAGGATTCTGTTGGGTTTCTGTAAATTGGCTTGAGAGTCTAGTTTCGACCGGCTCTATATGTAAAGTATTATGAGATAACTTTTGTTATGATTTGGGGCCATAGAAATAAAATTTGATTTGAACCCATCAAGGCACACTAGTCCACTAGTCCAGGGAATCGAACAGGCAACCCTTTGGTCATAAGCTGACTCTCTAGATGACTCTCTAGCCATCTGGGTCAGGGGTGTCAAACTCATTTTAGTTCAGGGGCCACATACAGCCTAATATGAAATTAACTGGGCCGGACCAGTAAAATAATGTAAATAATAGGATAAGAACTTAGAAATAATGTCAACTCCAAAGTTTTCTCCATGTTTTTGAGCGAAAAAAGTAAAATTCCGTAATTAAAATGTTTACGTCTACAAACCATACTTGAACGTGACATGAACAAATATGAACAACCTGAAAATTCTTAAGAAAAATAACAATATTACACCTCAGTTTATCATTTATACATATGCATCACAACTTACAGATCACAGTGGATCTACAAATACACAAAACATTTGATAATAGGCAGAATATTGTTAAAATACTACATTCTTCTCTTAAGAGATTTCAGGTTGTTCATATTTTTTGTGAAAAGCCAGTCTTTAAATGTAAACATTTAGTTTTACTTTTCTGACACTAAAACAAAAAGAAAAAAATAGCTTTTTTTCCATTATTTATAAGTAATTATGATAGTATTTTACTGGTTTGACCCACTTTAGATTGAACATCCTTGACTGATAATATCGTCAGTGTAATTTTTACATTTCACAAATTCATCCCAGGGGCCGGATTGGACCCTCTGGTGGGCCGGATTTGGCCCCCGGACCGTGTGTTTGACACCTGTGATCTAGGTCATGGCTGCCCTGTGCTTTTTTTTTTTTTTTTTTTTTAAAACAGGTTTTTCCACCTGAGAATGGCCTGTCTGAAAATGAGTATTCATTTATGTGTAAGCTATATTTAGAATATCTTTGCCTCTTTTTTTCTTTTCTTTATATAGTCCTTTTCCACATGTAGCTGAAGTCCTGAGGCCTGTTAAACCTACCAATTTGCCAACTGAAAGAGGACTTCATCTGCCAGCGTTGTTGTGTCACTGCTTTGTTTCAGTACTTTTTTTTTTTTTGGACTGAAACCAACAAATAAATTAACAGATCGAGGCAGTGGTTTTATGCAAAATCACTACCTCCACCTGAGTCTTGCAGCTCTGAATGGAGCGATAACGTGGCCTCGGTTTGACCCATCGGAAAATGAATTAAGTGTGGCTGGATTTTACTAAAGGACTGATGGTCTCAACACCTCAGATTAGAGGCAGTAACATATTTTTATTCATTTCATGGTGTAGAGTTGTGCTCTACATTAATGCTAATGTGTGACTCTACATAAATGTATTGAATTTTAATGTATTTTTTCACTTTTTCCTATAGTTTCTTATGTTTCGGTTGATTAATAAGCACTGTCACTGACAAATAAAGCAATGAATACAAAGTACAATCATCACACTGGGAAAGCGTAAGAATATTTTCAAATAGGAAGTGGTGGGTTCAGTCCTTTTGTCAATTTTTACGCACATTATCACAGGCTTGGATGCATTTCATCAAAATATTGTTATGTAAAAATGAATTACTAAAAATATTGCTTTGTTTCCACCTCAGAAAATATGTTTTAAGTGATGAGTATGACTTGCATAACCTAATATGTTGTTTACATGTGGGTGAGAGGCTCATTTGTGGAGAAAAATGCTGCAAAATCTCATCACATTTATCTGTTTGTTTCTTTCAGACTTTGAACACAGACGAGGAACTGAAGAATTTTTACAAAGTTCTTTCCACAAACACAGATGGAAATATTGAATTTATTTCAACAATGGAAGGTAGTTAAAAATAAAATACCGCTTTATTGGTAAAACAGTGAAATACTACGATTCTGATTGACTTACGACTTTTTTTTTTTTTTTCATCTTGGCAGCTTATGATTATCCAATATACGGGACGCAATGGCATCCAGAAAAGAATGCCTTTGAATGGAATAAGTCTTATTATCCACACTCACGATCTGCAGTCAGAACCACCTTCTTCATGGCAGAGTTCTTCGTCAATGAAGGTATGAACCTAGCCTGGCCAGCCATCCGGTTTTCTCAGTGTATTCAGTACTGAAAAAACAGTCTGGATTTGGGCCAGTCGCTGTGAAATATGCACAATCTATTCAACACCGGCCAATCACAAGTCTGGGGGGCGGGTGTTTTGTGTTGCGACTTCTTTTAGTTGCGACTCAGAGTCAGTTCCAAGTCTGCAAATCTCTTTACAACTGTTGTCGATTGTTTACTTGATTCAGAAGTAAGTATTGCAGCGTTTCTGCTGGTAAGGTTTTGCTGCAAAATCCGGGCTGCTACACCAAAAAAAAAAAAAAAAAAAGTCATCACCGTCGCATTAGACTTGTACATACCGTATTTTTCGGAGTATAAGTTGCTCCGGAGTATAAGTCGCACCAGCCAAAAAATGCATAATAAAGAAGAAACAAAACATATGTAAGTCGCACTGGACTATAAGTTGCATTTTTTTGCCACAACATGCCAGCACCACAGTGAAGTGTGATTTCTCATGACCAGTTGTTGCTATATTCACACTCTTTAGCCCTTTCTCTGCGACACTTCGGCCCATGGGCATGTCAAAGGTGAGGGGGACCTTGTCCATGTTAATAATGTGATCCGGTGTTCGTTGTGCTCAGTCACATGCTTTTCAATGAACTCACGGAAACTGTCGACCTTGGCTTGGAAGTCTGCTGGCAGTTTTTGGGACAGTGTTGTCCTTGCTCTGATAGAGAGGCGGTTGTATTGCATGAAGTGGTAACACCAAGAAGGTCCTCCCACAAAGTCATTCATATTCATCTCCTTGGCGACTACCTGGGCGTGGAGACGCAGCTGCACTGTTGACAAGCCTCTCCCGGCAGCAAGTTGTTGAAGCACCCATGTGTGAACTCGTTCCTCTAGCTGTGGCCACCTAGCTTTTAGCCCGCGATTAGCTTTTTTTGTTTTCTTCATTGCAGTCAGAGTAACCTCTGCTTTTTGCCAGTCCCTCACAAGTTTCTTGCTCACTCCAAACTTTCTTTCTGCTGCTCGATTACTGTTGTCAGATGAATATTTCACTACTTGCAGCTTGTAATCTGGAGAATATTTTTTTCTTTTTGATGGCATTTTTTTCAGCCCTTCCCAGTTGTCTTTCTAAGTTACCGGTAATGTTGAAATTTTAAATTTTCAGTGGTACAGAAGTAGCAGGTACAAGCACACAAGCCTAGAGCGCCCTCTTGCGGTTGTCAGTGTGAAAATAACGAACATGTGAAATTATATAATAATGTGTTAATAATTTTACATATATGTCGCTCCGTAGTATAAGTTGCACCCCCGGCCAAACTATGAAAAAAAGTGCGACTTATAGTCCGGAAAATATGGTATGTATAATATAAAATAGGCCAGGACAAACATCCTACCCCCTCAAATGAAAGTTTGTGAAGATTCAGATGGTGGGGAAAAGGTGGGCTTCACACCAGTGGGAGACGTAGAGTAATTAGTAATGCTGTTAAGTTTGACTTTCACTACCGCACCACCCCATATGACCCCCTGGCCCATTATTAGAAGTATTATAAGTAGGATGGAAACCAGCCGGCGACATCCCCCCAAATTATAAATATTATAATTAGTATGTAAACTTTCACTTCCGCACAAGCTCATACAACCCTCCCCCCCTTATTACAAGTAGAACGGAAACCGGCTGACAAACCCAAATTACTAATTATAATTAGTATGGAAACCGACCGAAGATCGCCACACCAAGAGATAAATTCCACAGGAAACACTGGATTGAATTACAGATTACACTCTGTATTCATGGCCATCTTATCTGTGATTGGTTTACTCGGCACCTGTTAGTCCCACTTTCATATTTGCATTCAAGTCCCGTGATTCCAGACGGATTGCTCATTGAGAAAGGCGGATAGCTAGTATATATATTATATATTTATATATTTGGTAATTTGAGGTGTCATTCTTTTTTCTTCTCCTACAGCAAGGAAGAATTTCCATGCATTTGAAACTCAAGAGGGGGAGAGAGACGCGCTGATATACAACTACAGTCCTGTTTACACCGGGGCCATGAGCACCTTTGAGCAAATATACTATTTCTGATGTCTGTCTGTGCACTGATGCTGTTTTAGCTGCTTATTGATTATTTCAATCCCAAGACATGTGAATGTTAACCAAAATTGGACTTTTAATGTGTGACGTATAATGTGCTTTTATGAAATTCAGAACTGCTGCTAACACAGACTCATTCTTTTTTGCTGGTCAGCTACTCGCTTTATGAGTGAGCTGTAATCAGTCCTTCCAGAAAAACGCGATTCAATGCGTAATCAAGCAAATAGTGAACATTATGTGGGCGTCCGCATTTTTTCAAAAAGGGCGCATATTCCCCACAATAATTGCATATTTCCACGCAAATCCACAAAATATGTGGGGCTCACATGATTTCATAATCCCCGCATTTTTCTGCATAAAGTTGAACTAAAATGCATTGTAACTTGACATGTGTAGTGATGTAATATGTGAAGCGCACCATCATTAAAAGGTAAACTAACCGCAAACCTCACAAAAATCCTGCAACATGATGAAAAATGCAGCTCATTTGTCTACAAATATCTACAAAAGACAGAGCAAACCAGTACCTGATGTCCTACAGGAAAGCAGGGTCATACTATTTTACACCCAATGCAACTGTGCGTCGGAACATAAGAGAAAATCGACGCTGGAGCCACTTTTCCAGCGTGAAAAATTTAAAATTGCTTCTGCAGCGATAATAATGTTATATGAACGTAAAGGCTGTAATAACCTTAAAACAGATGGCCTGTTCTACCTCGTTGTTGTGAAAGAAGAAGCAATTATGTTATTTTTGACACGAGTCAGAAATGTTAGTCATGTTTGAGCCAAGCTTAGAAAATAAAGAACTAAAACATAACCAGCACTTTCTGGGGTGTAGTGTATGCTTTTCATAGGACGTAATTCGACATTTTTCATTTAGTAGTAGTTGAGTTAGAACAGGGTGTGGGAGAAGAATGTTTTTTTTTTCATTGAAATACATGTTTTTCCAGTTCCCACATATTTTTTTTCCAGATTCCTGCAATTTCACCGCATTAAATCACATAAAAACCCTGCATATTTCATTATGTAATCAAGGATGTTTGCCTGCGTTTTTCTGGAGGGACTGTGTTTAATGTCAGGGTCTGAAAAAGTGAAGCCAGTGTGGTGTCAGAATCTGCAGTACCTTGAATGTCCACTGGGGGCTCAGTCAGTCCCCATAGACCAGGGGTGTCAAACTCATTTTAGTTCAGGGGCCACATTCAGCCTAATATGATCTAAAGTGGGCAGGACCAGTAAAATTATATATATAATAGTATAAGAACTTTTGAGCGAAAAAAGTAAAAATTCTGTAATGAAATTGTTTAAATCCTCGAACTGTACTTGAACACAACATGAACAAATATGAACAACCTGAAAATTCAAAGTGCAATGTTAACCATAATATTATGCCTTAGTTTATCATTACCTCCGCCAAGGAGGTTATGCTTTTGCCAGGGTTTGTTTGTTTGTCTGTCCGTTAGTGTGCAACATAACTCAAAAAGTTATGGACAGATTTTGATGAAATTTTCAGGGTTTGTTGGAAATGGAATAAGGAAGAAATGATTAAATTTTGGTGGTGATCGGGGGTGGGGGGGGCCCACGGGGGGGGCCACTGATCAGCCTTGGTGGAGGTCTGCGCTCTCCGAGTGCCTCACAACGTACAGATCACAGTGGATCTACAAATACACAAAACATTTAATAACAGGGAGAATATTTTTAAATTCCACATACTTCTTTTAAGACATTTAAGGTTGTTCACTTTTTTTTCTAAAAGGCTAGTCTGCAAATGTAAACATTTTTTTTGTAATGTAACTTTTTTTTTTTTTCCACACTAAAACAAAGAGAAAATTATCAGTTTTCATTATTTATAGGTTATTATATTAGATTGAATTGACCTAAAATGATTTTAACATCTTTGATTGTTAATATCGTCAGTGTAATTTTTGCTTTTCACAAATTCATCCCATGGGCCCTTTGGTGGGCTGGATTTGGCCCCCGGGCCGCATGTTTGACACCTTTGTCAAACTCATTTTAGTTCGGGGGCCACATTAAGCCAAATTTAATCTGAAGTCAGCCACACCAGTGAAATAATAACATAATAACATATAAATAATGTCCACTCCAAACTTTCCTCTATGTTTTGGAGCAAAAAAAGTAAAATTATGCAATGAAAATGTTTACATTTACCAACTATCCTTTAAAACGCTGTGAATAACATGAACAAATGAGTGCAATTTTAACAATATTATGTCTCAGTTTATCATTTACACATGTAAATTACAACATACAAATCACAGTGGATCAACAAATACACAAAACATTTTATAACAGGCAGAATATTGTTAAAATTACACTTCAGACATTTCAATATGTTCATATTTGTTGAGGTTGTTTGTGTCTTTGTGAAAATTTAGTTTGCTTTTAGTGTAAATACAGTAAAATGACATGAAAATGTTGACATTTACAAAGGGAAAAATTTGGAGTTGTGAGTATTTATAGGTTATGATAGCACTGGGTTACAAAAAAAATGTTTTTTGCAAGTTGTCTAGGTTTTTTCAACTGAATTAGGACCATTTTGCACCGCTAAATCCAAAAATGACATCTGTTTTTCTCAATCAGGTCAGGTTTTTTTTGCTAATTTGATTTTGAAAAAATGGATCTTCTCACAAAATTGATTACATTTTTGTGACTTTATCAGTGATTTTTTATATAGTTCTCACCCAAAATAGGTTTTAAGAGAAAAAAAATCATTTTCTAACAGGATTCCTGTTAGGTACAATGGTGTATTCACTGCAGATGTAGCAGAATACGTCAGGCTTATTTTTGCAAGATCTTCTAGTCGAAGCCATTTCATTCACCTGTAATATTAAAAAAAACATTAATCATAAATTGGCAAAAGTAAAATCTTCAGAACTCGTTTATTGCAAGAAATATGAAAGAATTTTATATCATATGATGTGAAAATGCCCATAAATGTAAGCAAAAATGTTAAAAAGCCAATATGTAGCATAGTTCATGAAGTTGACCTGATTGAGCAAAATTAATGTGATTTTTGGATTCAGCACACCAAAATGATCCTAAATCAGCTCAGAAAACTTCAACAATAAATTTGTTGTTGACCAGTGTAGTGTTTTACTGATCTGACCCACTGGAGATTTAAGTGGTCTGTATGTGGAACCTGAACTAAAATGATTCATATCTTCGGTGTAATTTTTACTTTTTACAAATTCATCCCAGGGGCCGGACTGGACCCTTTGGCGGGCCAGATTTGGCCCCCGGGCCGCATGTTTGACACCTGTGCCATAGACAGAATGGATGAGCTGTTGTGACGTCACCCATTGCTTTGTTGACTGAAGTGAAAGAGAATAGAAAGAGTACAAATACTACATAGCAGTATTAGAACCACATATGGACTGAGTCATTTTGAGAGCAAAAGCTTAATATAACAAGAAGAATGTTTTAATTTTTGTAGTAATTATTTAAATAAATAAATAAATAAATATGGAAAATGTTTTTGTCTCATTCACAACAGTGGGTGTACTCTGTTTCTACCAGCCAACAACTTAACCTTTTCATGCATAGTGGTCACTACAGTGGACAGTTCTTCTCCAGCTGTTCTCTTGTATATTCATGGGTTTTGTTGTTTTAGTTCCACATCAGCCAACACAGTGGACACTTATGCATCATCCCATACACTGACATTCATACCATTACTGTAACTTTGCTGTTCTTGACAAACCTGATCTGCAGTGACATGTTTTAGAGAACGGTAAATCAATTACTGATTGTTATTAGACTGTAATTAACAGTTTTCTTAAACAAAAAGTTGTTTTTTTTGCATATTATCTCCATGAAGTGAGTAATAACTAGGATTAGAGTATGTTCAAATGTGAGAAAACATCAGATTAGCGGCATTAAAAATGGTTTTTATCGCATAGTTTTCACACAGTATATCACTTTCTGATGATGGGTTTTAAATACATGTTTCTTTGCTTCAAAAATTCAACTTATGGTGTCCATCTGAGTGGACATTTTTGTAACTCCATGAAAAATAGGTTCATTAACCCTTTCATGCATGTTGGTCACTACAGTGGACAGTTCTTCTCCAGCTGTTCTCTTGTATATTCATGGGTTTTGTTGTTTTAATTCCATATCAGCCAACACAGTGGACACTCATGCACCATCCCATAATAATACACTGACATTCATACCATCACTGTAACTTTGCTGATCTTTATAAACCTGATCTGCACTAACATGTTTGAGTGTAAATCAATTGCTAAAAAAATTGGGAATTTAATAAAATGTGAGAAAACATCAGATTAGCTGCATTAAAAATGTTTTGATTTGATAGTTTTCACACAGTATATCCCTTTATGATATTGCATTCTTTGCTTCAAAAATTAAACACATGGTGTCCAGTGGATTGGACATTTTTGGAACTCCACGAAAAAAATATGAAGGTAGATTTGTTTCTTCATTGCTTTAACCAAAAAAAAAAATCATTTCAATATAAAAAAAAAAAAAAACTACTCAAAGGAAAAAAAAGTGTTCAAATGCAATTTTTTGGATCTTGAATATATATATTTTTTTAATTCATTTTATTTTGTTACTTTTAATTATATTTGTGATTATTTTATTGAATATTTTACCAGTTAAATCACTCAAAATTGCTTTATCGGACTTTGTTTTTGTAGTTGTGGAATGAACCACAGTACATTTACTATGCTACAAGTACAAACCAAAAACAAATATTTTCAATCAAAAATAAATAAATAAATAAATAAATAAAATCATTCAAAGAAACGAAGTGTTCAAATGCAATTTTTTGGATCTTAAATTTTTTTTTGCATTCAACACTTTTTTTCTTTGATTGAAAAGGGTTTTTTTTATGGCAAATCTTTTTTGGATTGAAATTTTTTTTTAATGGTTAGAGCATTAAAGAAACAAATCTACTTTCATAAAAAATAGGTTCAATAAAAAAATTCAGTCACATTGTTTTTTCATTGGCGACACGGTGGTGCAGTGGTTAGCACTCGTACCTCACAGCAAGAAGGTCCTGGGTTCGATTCCAACACCAGTCGACGGGTTGGGACAGGTTGGGACCTTTCTGTGTGGAGTTTGCATGTTCTCCCCGTGTCTGCGTGGGTTCTCTCCGGGTACTCCGGCTTCCCCCCACCATCCAAACACATGCACTAATAGGCTAATTGGTTAATCTAAATTGCCCATAGGTGTGAATGTGAGAGTGATTGTCTATATGTTCAGCCCTGCAATGAACTGGTGACTTGTCCAGGGTGTACCCCGCCTTCGCCACTATGTAGCTGGGATAGGCTCCAAGCGACCCCTGTGACCCTAGTGAGGATAAAGCGGGTTCAGAAAATGAATGAATGAATGTTTTTTCATGCCTAACAGCACACTCAGGAATAAAATCTCAACTAAGGTTCTCATAATTTATGCATGAAAGGGTTAAAAACAACCTCAACTGCATTTTTTTTTTTTTTTTTTTTAGATGCTTAACCCTTTCATGCATGAATTATGAGAACCTTAATCAAGATTTTTTTTCCTGAGTGTTTTTATTCCTCTTTAGGCATGGAAAAAAAAAACAATGTGATTGATTTTTTTTTTTTTTTTTTTTAAATCAACCTGTTTTTCATGGAGTTACAAAAATGTCCACTCAGCTACACCATGAATTTTGTTCTTGAAGCAAAGAAACATGTATTTAAAACCCAATATCATAAAGTGAAATGAAAACAGTGAAATGAAACCATGTTTAATGCAGCTAATCTGATGTTTTCTCACATTTTAACATATTCTAATACTAGTTATTACTCACTTCATGGAGATAATATGCAAAAAATAAATATTAACAATTGATTTCCACTCAAGAACCAATCAAGAACAGCAAAGTTACAATAATGGTATGAATTACAGTTTATGAGATGATGCATAAGTGTCCACTGTGTTGGCTGATATGGAACTAAAACAACAAAACCCATGAAGCTGTAGAGTAACTGTCCACTGTAGTGACCTGTATGCATGAAAGGGTTAAAGAGGAATAAAATCACTCAAAAAAAATATTAACTCAGGTTCTCATAATTCAGGCATGAAAGGGTTAATAAATGAGTCCTGTGCCGTTCCTAAAACAGGTAAATCCAGCACTGACAGAGTCACGTGGTACAGTGGCCAATCATTACGCACACCTGTTATGGTTTTGGATAATGTGACCTAGTTAATTCATGCACTAGATATAAACAATCACAGAGGGAGAAGTTACATGGAGAAAAACTTTTTTTTTTTTTTTTTTGTACTTTTAAACATTTAGTTTTGTAGTAAAAAAAACAAAACAAAACAAAAAACATCCATGCAGGTCTGTCAAGCTGCAGCCAAACCTGGATGAAAAATGCGGAAGCGTCAGAATGTACAGAAACTTGAATATTCACCTGAGGCTGAATATTAAATCCTTCTTGTCCCTTCTTACACTAATGTAAAACCCTGTCCGGACCTGAAACCTACAGTCTACACAACGATGAGTGGTGGCGTCAAAGGTTTGTGCACTATTTTGTATTTTTACGCGCAGAAAATCATGTATATTGCGGTTTAATGTGCAGATGAGTGGTGATAGACTACTGAAGCACAATGGAAAAATCGGAAAAATAAAACAAAAAACGTTATAGCGACAAAACTTTGCATTTATAACCAAATATTTTCACGTTATTACGACATATAAAAGTATCACCCTGTCTTGTTACACGCTGTAACTTATTACAAAGTAACTTCTAATGTTAAAACTTTACATGCTTATACTGAAACTAGTTTAAAGGAAAATATGAAACAGAGGAATATGGATCATTTATGTGTTTTTAAGTTCTATTTGATGTATTTGAGAATATTTTTAAAGATGCATAGGACTGTAATAAAGGAAGGATGAGAGATATCGTCAGTTTTAACCATTAAAAACATGTTTCTTGAACACTTACCACTTGCTTCAACACTGTCTCCAGCTGATCTGATCTGTCATGTCATGTGCGTCATCATCGTGCGCAAAAACCTCGCATTTATTTATTTATTTTTATTTATTTATTCATTTACTTGCACTTATTTATTTGCACTTATTTATTTATTTATTTTTATTTTTATACATTTATTTTTATTTATTTATTCATTTATTTGCACTTATGTATTTATTCATTTATTTGCACTTATTTATTTATTTATTTGCACATAATAAAAACAGCAAAAGAAAAACAATATTCAAACAAGTAACAAGCTTGTGCAGGAGAGGTTAGAAGCCAAAAAAAAGAAAAAAAAGAAAGAGGCTTATATGCATACCTCCCCCAAAATGAACAAAATACACAAAAATAAATTAAAAATACAATAACTTAATTAATAAAGTAAAAACAATAAAAATGTAATCCACATTACAAATCATCAAATACAAATCAAGTGATATACAGCCTTACATTCTTCCATGAATTAAAGTCCTTTTCAGATGCTTTTTAAACAGTGATAAAGTAGATGTTGAGTGAAGTTCAGGTCTTAGATTATTCCACAGATTTGGTCCACCATATTTCAGAGAATACTGACAGACTGAAGTTCGGCAGTACGGAAGAGAAAATTTGCTTGAATATCGTGTTGAAAAGTTGTGAATAACAGAAGACAACATAAAGAAATTCTGAAAAACTTTAGGAAGAATATGAGTTAAATGACCATATTTGTACATGAAGACCCAGGTCTGGTAAACGTTCACATCAAAAACTGAGAGAAGATTGAATGTTTTGAAAAGAGGAGCAGAAAAACTGATCATTCTTAAAAATTTCTTTTGAATTAGGAGAATCTTTTTGAGATACATGGGACAGGTTGCCGCCCAAACAGTATTGAAATAAATAATGTAAGGATAGATTAAGCAATAATAAAAAGTCAAGAAACAGGAATGATTTATCAATGAATGAACTCTGTTAAAAATGCTAATTGACTTCATGATTTTTTTGCAGATGGGATCAATATGAGATTTCCAATTCAGTTTTTCATCTACAATAACACCTAAAAATTTAACGTTAAGATACCTGGGTTATTTCAAAGTTATCTATGAATATTTTGTTGTTTTCCTTGTTATACTTCTTATTTTTGTTACAAAATATGATGAAATTAGATTTTTGGGTATTGAGAGAGAGTTTATTCATCTGAAACCATCTAGAAATAGATTAATTTTTTAATGAATTTTTAAAATCTTTTTATTTTTTACATTTACATATAATGGGCAAAATTTCAAATGTCTGTAGCAGCAAAACTATCAGTTGAATTCATACCAAATTTGGTTTATAGATTGCCAGTGACCCAGAATAGATCTGGTTACATTTTGGGAAAAGTAGGTTAAAGTTTACATTTTTAATGAATTTTTAAAAAAAATTTTCCCCCCATTTTTTTTTCATTGGGTGAAATTTCAAATGTCTGTAGCAGCAAAACTGTAGGGTGAATTCATACCAAAATGAGTTTATAGATTGCCAGTGACTCAGAATAGATGTGCTTCCATTTTGGGAAAAGTAGGTTAAAGTTTAAATTTTTTATTGATTTTTTTAATGTATTTTTTTCCCCATTAGCTTATAATTGGCGAAATTTCACATCTGTAGCAGCAAAACTATTGGGTAAATTCATACCAAATTGGATTTATAAATTGTCAGTGACCCAAAATAGATCTGGTTACATTTTGGGAAAAGTAGGTCAAAATTCAAATCTTTAATGAATTTTTAAAATCTTTTTTTTTTTTTTATTTACTTATAATGGGCAAAATTTCAAATGTCGGTAGCAGCAAAACTATTGGTTGAATTCATACCAAAATAGGTTTATAGACTGCCAGTGACCCAGAATAGATCTGGTTATATTTTGGGAAAAGTATGTTAAAGTTCAAAATTTGTATGAATTTTTAAAATCTTTTTTCCCCCATTTACTTTTAATGGGTGAAATTTCAAATGTCTGTAGCAGCAAAACTATTCATTGAATTCATACCAAACTGATTTTATAGTTGGCCAGTGACTCAGAATAGATGTGATTCCAATTTGGGAAAAGTAGGTTAAAGTTTAAATTTTTCATGGATTTTTAAATATCTTTTTTTTCCCCCCGTTTACTTATAATTGGTGAAATTTCACATCTGTAGCAGCAAAACTATTGGCTAAATTCATACCAAATTGGATTTATAGATTGTCAGTGACCCAGAATAGATCCGGTTACATTTTGGGAAAAGTAGGTCAAACTTCCAATTTTTCATGAAATGTTTTTTTTTTTTTTTTCCCATTTACTTATGGGCGAAATTTCAAATGTCTATAAAAACATTAATTTTGTTTCAATTTACTTCAAATTTGGCACATATATAGAGGTAACTGATATGCTGACATCAGCTGGACCGATGCCAAAATAAACTACAGTATGTGTGAGGGGCGGGGTTTGTTGTTCTTGGAACCACTTGCTCATGGGGTCATGTGATATTTTTGACCAATCGGTGTTCTTGAAACAACACCAACCAACACTGTTTACTGTAAACTGTCAAATCTACAAAATTTATTCCAGTTATCTGATCCATATTCCTGTTTTTTTTTTCTCTTTTCCATGCACTGCTTCACACACTGTATTCTCACTGTTTACAAATGCAATGATTTCATAAATGTTTTCCATTTCCCTTTTACATGCTCTGTTCAGCAGATTCAGCATCCAAAAGAAATGACCGACCTATTATTGGTAAGCTTTTGTTTTAGTATCATGAGTTCAGCCTTCCTTACAGTTTACATCCAAAACTATGGGAGCCACAGTTTTACTCTGAACCTGGAAAAAACCATAGAAGACAAACGAAACATCCCAGAGAGTACTTTATAATACTAGAATGTCTCTGAACAATTTAGAACAGTTCCTAAACTACACCAAAATGATGATTTTCAGAGATCATAGTATAACCTTACAACTGAACCACTGGGGGACGTTGGCAAACACCTGACAAAAAAACAACTTTGGAATATATTCACACACCTCAAGGTGAACTTAAAAACCCATTTTAAAAAAGCCTGAAAAATGATCTAAAACACTGTAGAAGTTTGATGATGATTCTTTTTTTTTTTTAGCACATTGTATATAGGCTTACATCTCCATCACCAGAGACCACTGAGCACCACCTGAGGAAACTGGAAAAATAGGCTAAAACACCACAGAAGCAGTTAGCAATTTGTTACCAAGTACTTGAAAAATGTCTAAAATGTCAGGTATTCACGCCTTCTTGAGCCGCAATATGTAATAAATTCCCATCATGTAATAAAAGTTCAAAATGTAATAAGAATGTCACGTCATCTTGTAATAAAGCCGCATTATGTAATAAACTGACGCATTTTGTAACAAACTACTTAGAATTTTTTAAAACCACCTGTCATTGAGGTCATCAATGTGCCTCAGTGGTCGACGATAACGCTCTAATACAGTGGTTCCCAACCTTCCCATTCATTTTTTTTCCTGGTATTTTTTTTCCCACTAAGTTTTTTTTTCCTGGAATTTTTTTCCCTACTAAATTTTTTTTCCTGGTACTTTTTTGCCCCCACAAAAGTTTTTCCTGGTATTTTTTCCCCACTAAATTTTTTTCCTGGAATTTTTTTCCCAGGTATTTTTTCCCCTGCAAAATTTTTTCCTTGTATTTTTTTCCCACAGTTTTTTTTTTTTCCCCCATCACTAAATTTTTTCCTGGTATTTTTTTCCTGTTTTTTTCCCCATTCAATTTTTTTCCCTGGTATTTTTTTCCCCTCTCATTTTTACCTCCACCAGGAGGTATTGTGATCACTTTGCTTCGTGTTTTTTTTTTTTTTTTTTTACCAAGATAACTCAAAAAGTTATGGACGGATTTGGATGAAAATTTCAGGAAATGTTGATACTGGCACAAGGAACAACTGATTAAATTTTGGTGGTGATCGGGGGGGCGACTGATCCGCCTTGGCGGAGGTCTGTGCTCTCCGAGTGCTTTTCTTGTTTTTCCTGTTTTTTCTTCCCACTTAATTTTTTTTCCTGTTTTGTTTCCACTAAGTCTTGTTTTATGGTTTTTATTTTTCCCATTGCCAATTTGCACACACATTTCCTTGCACTTAAGAGTGCTTGAGGAACCTGGTGGTGGTGGTGGGGGGGTTGGTAGTTTGGATTTGTGTGCTGTGTATGTTTTTTGTTTTCAGTTAAAGCATTTATTTTCCTTTTTGCATGTAGCGCAGTGATTACAGTGTAGGGTACGAGGGGTGAAGCAGAAAGAAACAGAGAACCACTGCTCTAACCGAACCATGTGTTTCTGTCTCTCCATGAAGGTGTGCTT
Organism: Sphaeramia orbicularis; assembly: GCF_902148855.1. Lineage (NCBI taxonomy): Eukaryota > Metazoa > Chordata > Actinopteri > Kurtiformes > Apogonidae > Sphaeramia > Sphaeramia orbicularis. The sequence continues at coordinate 32,549,992 of NC_043976.1, forward strand.
GCTCAGGAAGTTAAATATCCCACAGATTTTCGAACCGCCTACATTGCTGCTTCTTATGTCAAGTACCTGGAGTCTGGAGGAGCGCGGGTCGTGCCTGTTATGTGAGCATGTGTCATTGTCATTATTTAACCCCTTCTAAAACAGGGGTCTCAAACATGCGGCTAGGGGGCCAAATGCGGCAAAGGTTCCAGTCTGGCCCATTGGATGAATTTGCAAAGTGCAAAAATTCCACAGTCAAGGCTGTGGAACTCATTTTAGTTCCGGTTCCAGATACAGACTAATATGATCTACAGTCAAATAATAACAGCAGAAGAACCTACAAAAAAATAATGACTCCATATTTTCTTCTAGGTTTGATGTGGGAAAAAAAAAAAAAAAAAATTACACTATGCCTATAAATAATAACAGCTTCAAATTTTTGTCTTTGTTTTAGTGCAAAAAATAACATGAAATTATACAAATATTTCCATTTCCAAACTATCCTTTAACAATAATATGTGAATAACCTGAACAAATATGAACAACCTGAAATGTCTAAAGAAAATTAAGCACAATTTGAACTATTTTCTGTCTGTTACTAAGTGTTTAGTGTAGATCCGATGTTAAATGTAGATGTTTAGTGTAGATTCCGATATTGATATTGATGAAATCCAAGATTTGTAGATCCGATCCAAGGTTATAATAGTTTTGGATTTTTCATTATAGTTTAGTTTTATTTAGTTTGGACTTTTTTTTCTCTAATTCAGTTAGTTTTAATTAGTTTTTAGAGCAGATTTGTTAGTTTTTATTAGTTTTCGTTATTTTCTAAATGCATAGTTTTAGTATTAGTTTTATTTTTTTTTAATATCTTTTATCTTCTTCACCGTCGTATTCAAATAAATCCCAGACAGGACTCTGCTGCTTTCTCCCAACTTTAGTCTCCATGTTCCCAGGTAGAGTGGGGACCAGAAGACGACTCTAAACGACGAGTGACAACAAGTGACAGACCGTTAAATATCATACGGTGCCAGCAGCTAAAATTGCTTGAGGGAAATAAATCGCTTTCGTATCAATCCGACATTGACAAAGACAAAAACGAAGGGAATTTTATCCATAATTTTTTTTACGTTTTAGTTAGTTTTGTAAACACACAATACAGTTTCAGTTAGTGATCGTTTTTTTCTTTTAATTATAGTTTTTTATTTATTTCAGTTCACAAAAATGTTTTTACAATCCTAGTTTTCGTCATTTCGTTAGTTTTCGTTAACGATAATAACCTTGATCCAATCCATAATGCACATGTAGAAATGATAAGTTGAAGTATAGTATTGTTAAAATTGCCCTTATTTTTCTTAAGAAATTTCCGTTTTTTTCAGGTTATTCACATCTTCTTTTGTTTGCATAGTTTATAAAAGTAAGTATTTTTCAAAATTTAATGGGTATTTTTTCAAAATTTAATGGAGATGCCATTATCTATAGGTTATTATGCTATTATTTTACTGGTTCAGCCCACTGGAGATGAAATGGGGCTGAATGTGGCCACTGAAAGAAAATGAGTTTGAGACCCCTGTTCTACATGAGCCTTTGTGAACTAAAACCTTTAACCTCCCCTTTGAATTTCTGCAGGATTAACAGGACGGTGAAAGAGTACACAAAACTATTCAACTCCATTAACGGGTACATTTATGTGCATTATCAACAAAATCACATCACTTTCCATTATTTAACCTTTTCATTGATTTTCATTGATAACGGATCTTCCTATTTGTTCCGTGTTGGCAGGATTCTTTTCCCAGGTGGAATTACCAGCATTACCTCTTCTGGTTATCAAAGAGCTGCACAGATCTTTTATGACCTAGCTATTGAGGTAAATATCTGTAAGATCCTAAACATTTCTTCTGTACTGATGCTGGATTACGCTACATGGTCTATACAGTTTAAGTTTTAGGTTTTGGGTTAGTTTATTTCAGACACAGACATAATACAAAACATATGAAACAAAAATAATAATAATAATAAACAATACACAAATAAAAAAAAAATCGAACAATAGAAAAATGATAATAATAATGATAAACAATACACAAAAAATCAAATAATAGAGAAAAAATAAATAAATACAGTCACGGCAAAAATTATTAGACCATCAAAAGTCATCAAAAATAATGGTTTTGTAATCAAGTACTAACTCCTGTGTGTATCATGTGACTAAAACAGACAGAAAAGAAAACATGGAATGCCTAAAAGCACTGTTTTTGTCAGTACAATGCCATAGATATTGATGTAAGAATTGAAGTGATTTTGGTTATTATTAAGAAAACATGGAAAATGGAATGGAATATCAGCTATTAAATTAACCCATAAAGACGCAGTGTTACTACTGCAGCAATTTTCTCTACATTTAACTTTTCTTACATGATTTGTCACCATTTATTATAATTTTATCATCTTTATTTTGCATTTTTTCAGTGAAAATCAGACATTTTCCCGTATTTCATAAAAGCTTCAGATTAAACTTAAGGGTTTTTAAATCAGAAACCAAAAAAAAAAAAAAAAACTGAAAGAAAAAGTGACATTTTCAGTCAAATCTATCATTAACTGACAGGTGGATGAAAGCGGGCTGAATGTGGCCCCTGAAAGAAATTTTAATTTTTACATGTTTTAGTAAGTTTTGTAAGCACACAATACAGTTTCAGTTAGTCAACGTTTTTATCCTGTAATAATAGTTTTTATTTATTTCAGTTAAGGAAAATGTTTTTTCAATTCTAGTTTTCATCATTTCGTTAGTTTTCGTTAGTTATAATAATAACCTTGGCAGACACCGAGCATTGTTTTGCAAATCAATACTCTTTCATTAATTCTTTAAATCTGTATTTATTATTTTCTTGAATACAATAAAATGACCAAGAAATTGAAGAAAACAAGGGGTAGTCTGATCATTTTTTCTGCGACTGTATGATGTTTTAGGCAAACAAAAGTGGCGATTATTTCCCTGTGTGGGGCACCTGTCTTGGATTTCAGCAGCTGATGCATTTGACAAGCAAAAACAGTGTCCGGACGCAAACTGACACACATGGTATAGGGTTGCCTTTGAATTTCACCAATGGTACGTCAGTTGGGTTTTTGCTTCCACCAAATGTAACCAGTTAAAATGAAGTACATGGTCGTGGCTGGATTAATGTTATGATTTGTTTTCAGAAGCCAAAGACAGCAGGATGTTTAAAGACTTCCCACCGGAACTCATGGAGGATCTGTCAACTCAGCCACTGACGGAAAACTCTCACAAGTGGAGTGTGACAGTGGAGGTGTGTTTTATTAAAATTATAACTGCAGCTGCGTTAAAGTCATTATTATGCCCCTATTAAAAACATAACTTTTAAGTGCTTTCGGTGGCTTTAAAAGCGCTATAGAAATCAAATCCATTAATATTATTGTTATTATTATTATTATTATTATTATTATTATTATTATTATTATTATTATTAGAATGGAGTGAGGAGGTTTTTAACACAGCATTTTGAAAGATAATTTTACTTCGAAAGCAATGGGTGTTTTTAGTAGCACATAATAACAAAATTATTTCAAAAAGAAAAAAAAAAATTAAAGAGTCAAAGAGCTAACTGTTGTAACTTTGGTTACTTTCTTCAAAATATAACCCTAATTTCATTTTTTGGAGCACATACTATAGCCTTATGTTTGACCACAGGGGAGTGCTGATGACCCTCCTCAAAAATAGGTTGAAATAGGTTTAAATACCTCAGAAATCATGTGTTGAAGCCTTTGGAACATTTCAGAACTGTTTTTAAAAGTATAGAGAATTTGACCAGAATGCAGTTTTTTGGAGCACATTCTATAACTTTATGTTCGACCACTGGGGGGCGCTGATGACCCCCCTCAAAAATGGATTGAAACAAGTTTAAATACCTCAGAAATCATTTATTGATGCCTTTTAAACGATTTAGAACTGTTTTTAAATGTATGTTAAAATAGGATCAAAATTTCATTTTTTGGAGCATGATCTATAGCCTTATGTTTGACCACTGGGGGGCGCTGATGACCCCTTTGAACAATGGGTTTAAACAGGTTGAAATACCTCAGAAATCATCTATTGATGCATTTGGAACCGCTTAGAACTGTTTTAAAAGGTACATACAATTTGACCAAAATTTCATTTTTTGGAGCATGAACTATAGCCTTACGTTTGACCACCGGGGGGCGCTGATGACCCCACTAAAATGGGTGGAAAAAAGTTTGAATACCTCAGAAGTTATCTGCTGAGGCCTTTGAAACCATTTAGAACTGTTTATAAAGGTATATAAAATTTGACCAAAATTTCATGTTTTGGAGCATGAACTATAGCCTTATGTTGGACCACCGGGGGGGGGGGGGGGGGGTATTGACCCCCCTAAAAAATAGATTGAAACAAGTTTAAATACCTAAGAAGTCATCTTTTGATGCCTTTGGAACCATTTAGAACATGTTTTAAAGATATATAGAATTTGACCAGAATTTCATTTTTTTACAGAATGAACTATAGCCTTATGTTTGACCACTGAGGGGGGCAATCGACCCCCCTCAAAAATGGATTGAAAAACGTTTAAATACCTCAGACATTATCTATTGATGCCTTTGGAACCATTTACAACTGTTTTTAAAGGTATATAAAACCATGACCAAAATTTCATTTTTTGGAGCATGACCTATAGCCTTATTTTTGGCCACTGGGGGGCATTAATGACCCCTTTCAACAGTGGGTTTAAACAGGTTTAAATACCTCATAAATCATCTGTTGATACCTTTGGAACTATTTAGAACTGTTTTTAAAGGTATGTAAAAATATGACAAAAATTTCATGTTCAGGAGCATGAACCAACCAACCTTACCAACGGGGGGCGCTGATGACCCCCCTAAAAAATGGGTTGAAAAACGTTTGAATACCTCAGAAATCATCTATTGAGACCTTTGGAACCATGTAGAACTGTTTTAAAAGGTATATAGGATATAGGAAATAGGATTTGACCAGAATTTCCTTTTTTGATGCCTTATGTTTGACCACCGGGGGGGTGCTGATGAACCTCCCTCAAAAATTATTTGAAACTGGGTTAAATACTTAAGAAATAATCTATTGATACCTTTGGAACCATTTAAAACTGTTTTTAAAGGTATATGGAATTTCACCAGAACTTCATTTTGGGAGCATTATGTTTGACCACTGGGGGTTGCTGATGACCCCTTTGTACAAGGGTTTTAAAGAGGTTTAAATACCTCAGACATCATCTATTGATGCCTTTGGAACCATTTGGAACTGTTTTTAAAGGTATGTAAAAATATGACCAAAATTTCATGTTTTGGAGCCTTATGTTTTTCGACTGGGGGGCGCTTATGACCCCCCTCAAAAATGGGTTGAAACAAGTTTGAATACCTCAGAAACCATCTATTGAGGCATTTGGAACCCTTTAGAACTGTTTTTAAAGGTGTATAAAAATAGGACCAAAATTTCATTTTGTGGAGCATGAACTATAGCGTTACGTTTGACCACTGGGGGGCGCTGATGACCCCTTTGAACAATGGGTTTAAATAGATTTAAATACCTCAGAAATCATCTATTGATACCTTATGAAGCATTTAGAACTGTTTTTAAAGGCACTTAAAAATATGACCAGAATTTTTTTTTTTTTGAGCACATACTAATGCCTTATCTTTGTCCACCGGGGGGCACTGATGACCCCTTTGAACAATGGTTTTAAACAGGTTTAAATACCTCAGAAATCATCTATTGATGCCTTTGGAACCATTTGGAACTGTTTTTAAACGTATATAAAAATATCAACAAAATTTCATGTTTTGCAGCATGAACTATAGCCTTATGTTTTACCACCGGGGGGGCGCTGATGACCTGCCTCAAAAATGGGTTGAAACAAGTTTGAATACCTCAGAAATCATCTATTGAGGCCGTTGGGACCATTTATAACTGTTTTTAAAGGAATATCGAATTTGACCAAAATTTTTTTTTTTTTTGGAGCCTTATGTTTTACCACAGAGGGGCGCAATCAACCCCCCTCAAAAATGGATTGAAACAAGTTTAAATACCTCAGAAATCATCTATTGAAGCCTTTGGAACCATTTTGAACTGTTTTTAAAGGTATATAAAAGTATGACCAAAATTTTATGTATTGGAGCATGAACTATAGCCTTATGTTTGACCACTGGGATGTTTTTGACCCTTGAAACAAGTTTGAATACCTCAGAAATCATCTATTGAGGTCGTTGGAATCCTTTAGAACTGTTTTAAAAGGTACACAGAATTTGACCAAAATTTCATTTTTTGGAGCATGAACTATAGCTTAATTTTTGACAAACGGGGGGTGAAATCGACTCCCCTCAAAAATGGATTGAAACAAGTTTAAATACCTCAGAAATCATCTATTGAGGCCTTTGGAACCATTTAGAACTGTTTATAACGGTATATAAAAATATGACCAGAATTTTTTTTTTTCTGGAGCACATACTATAGCCTTATGTTTAACAACTTGGGGGCGATGATGACCCCTTTGAAAAATGGATTTAAACAGGTTTAAATACCTCAGAAATTAGCTTTTGATTCCTTTGGAACCATTTAGAACTGTTTTTAAAAGTATATAAAAATATTACCAAAATGTCAATGGGTTTAAAATTGTTTAAATACCTCAGAAATCATCTATTGATGCCTTTGGAAGGATTTAGAACTGTTTTTAAAGGTATATGAAAATATGACCAAAATTTCATGTTTTGGAGCATGAACTATAGCCTTATGTTTTACCACCGGGAGGGCGCTTACGACCCTCCTCAAAAAATGGGTTGAAAAAAGTTTGAATACCTCAGAAATCGTCTATTGAGGCCTTTGGAACAATTTAGAACTGTTTTTAAAGGTATATAGAATTTGACCAAAATTTCATTTTTTGGAGCATGTTTGACCACGGGGGGGCGCTGATGAAACCTTTCAAAAATGGGTTTAAACAGGTTTAAATACCTCAGAAATCATCTATTGATGCGTTTGGAACCATTTGGAACCGTTTTTAAATGTACATAAAAATTTGACCAAAATTTCATGTTTTGGAGCATGAACTATAGCCTTATGTTTTTCCACCAGGGGGTGCAATTGACCCCCCCTCAAAAATGGATTGAAACAAGTTTAAATACCTCAGAAATCATCTATTGATGCATTTGGAACAATTTAGAACTGTTTTAAATGTATATAAAAATATGACCAAAATTTCATGTTTTGGAGCATGTTTGACGTCTGGGGGGCGCTAATGACCTGCCTCAAAAATGGGTTGAAACAAGTTTGAATACCTCAAAAATCATCTATTGAGGCCTTTGGAAGCATTTATAACTGTTTTTAAAGGTATATAGAATTTGACCAAAATTTCAATTTTTGGAGCATGAAGTATAGACTTACGTTTGACCACTGGGGGACGCTCATGACTCCCCTCAAAAATGGATTGAAAAAAGTTTAAATACCTCAGAAATCATCTATTGATGCCTTTGGAACCTTTTAGAACTGTTTTTAGAGGTATATAAAAATATGACCAAAATTTCGTGTTTTGGAGCATGTTATGTTATGTTTGACGACTGGGGGGCACTTATGACCCCCCTAAAAAATGGGTTGAAACAAGTTTGAATACCTCAAAAACCACCTATTGAGGCCTTTGGAACCCTTTAGAACTGTTTTGAAAGGTATATAGAATTTGACCAAAATTTCATTTTTTGGAGCCTTATGTTTGACCACCCGAGGGCGCAATCGACACCCCTAAAAAATTGATTGAAACAAGTTTAATTACCTCAGAAATCATCTGTTGATGCCTTTAGAACCATTTAGGATTGTTTTTAAAGGGATATAAAATAGGAAAGAAATTTCATTATGTGGAGCCTTATGTCTGACCAATGGGGGGCGCTGATGACCCCTTTGAAAAATGGGTTTAAACGACTTTCAATGCATCAGAAATCATCTATTGATACCTTATGAAGCATTTACAACTGTGTTTAAAGGTATATAGAATATGACCAGAATTTTTATTTTTTGGAACATATACTAATGCATTATCTTTGACCGCCGGGGGGCGCTGTTGACCTCCCTCAACAATGGGTTGAAACAAGTTCGAATACCTCAGAAATCATCTATTGAGGCCTTTGGAACCATTTATAACTGTTTTTAAATGTATATAAAAATATGACCAAAATTTCATGTTTAGGACCATTAACTGTAGCCTTATGTTTGACCACCAGGGGGCGCTGATGACCCCCCTCAAAAATGGGTTTAAACAGGTTTAAATACCTCAGAAATCATCTATTGATACCTTATGAAGCATTTAGAAGTGTTTTTAAAGGTATATAAAAATATGACAAAAATTTCATGTTATGGTTGACCAGTGGGGGGCACTGATGACCCCTTTGAACAATGGGTTTAAACAGCTTTAAATGCCTCAGAAATCATCTATTGATACCCTATGAAGCATTTACAACTGTTTTTAAAGGTATATAAAAATATGTCCAAAATTTCATTTTTCAGAGCCTTATGTTTGACCACTGGAGGGCGCAATCGACCCCCATCAAAAATTGATTGAAACAAGGTTAAATACCTCAGAAATCATCTATTGATGCCTTTGGAACCATTTGGAACTGTTGTTAAAGGTATATAAAAATATGACCAAAATTTCATGTTTTGAAGCATGAACTATAGCCTTATGTTTTACCACCGGGGGGCACTGATGACCCGCCTCAAAAATGGGTTGAAACAAGTTTGAATAACTCAGAAATCATCTATTCAGGCCTTTGGAACCATTTAGAACTTTTTTTAAAGGTATATAAAAAAAATGACCAAAATTTTATGTTTTGGAGCATGAACTATAGCCTTATGTTTGACGAATGGGGTGCACTTATGACCCCCCTCAAAAATGGGTTGAAACAAGTTTGAATACCTCAAAAACCATCTGTTGAGGCCTTCGGAACCCTTTAGAACTGTTTTTAAAGTTATATAACATTTGACCAAAATTTCATTTTTTGGAGCATGAACTTGTTTGACCACCGGGGGGGCGCAATCGACTCCCCTAAAAAATGGGCTGAAACAAGTTTAAATACCTTGGAAATCATCTTTTTATGCCTTTGGAACCATTTAGAACTGTTTATAAAGGTATATAAAAATATGACCAGAATTTTTATTTTTTGGAGCACATACTAATGCCTTATCTTTGACCACCGGGGAGCGCTGATGACCCCCCTCAATAATGGGTTTTAGAAGTTTTAAATGCCTCAGAAATCATCTATTGATTCCGTTGGAACCATTTATAACTCTTTTTAAAGGTATATAAAAATATGACCAAAATTTCATGTTTTGGAGCATGTTTGACGACTGGGGGGCACTTATGACCCCCCTAAAAAATGGGTTGAAACAAGTTTGAATAACTCAGAAACCATCTACTGAGGCCTTTGGAACCCTTTAGAACTGTTTTTGAAGGTATATAACATTTCAAAAAAATTTCATTTTTTGGAGCATGAACTATAGCCTTATGTTTGACCACCGGGGGGCAAAATCGACTCCCCTCAAAAATTGACTGAAACAAGTTTAAATACCTCAGAAATCATCTTTTTATGCCTTTGGAACCATTTAGAACTGTTTATAAAGGTATATAAAAATATGACCAGAATTTAATTTTTTTTGGAGCACATATTATAGCCTTATGTTTGACCACTGGGGGGTGCTGATGACCCCTTTGAACAATGAGTTTAAACAGGTTTAAATACCTAAGAAATTAGCTTTTGATTCCTTTGGATCCATTTAGAACTTTTTTTAAAGTATTACCAAAGTTTCATGATTTCGACCACGAACTAAAGCCTTATGTTTGACCACCGGGGGGCGCTGATGACCCCCCTTAAAAAATGGGTTCAAACAGGTTTGAATACCTCAGAAATAATCCATTGATACTTTATGAAGCATTTAGAAGTGTTTTAAAGGTATATAAAAATATGATCAAAATTTCATGTTGTGGAGCATGAACTATAGCCTTATTTTTGACCACCGGGGCGCTCATGACCCCCCTCAAAAATGGGTTAAAACAATTTTGAATACCTCAGAAACCATCTATTGAGGCCTTTAGAACTGTATTTAAAGGTATATAGAATTTGACAAAAATTTCATTTTTTGAAGCATGAACTACAGCCTTATGTTTGACAACTGGGGGGGAACTGATGACCCCCCTCAAAAAATGGGTTCAAACAAGTTTGAATACCTCAGAAATCATCTATTGAGGCCTTTGGATCCATTTATAACTGTTTTTAAAGGGATATTAAAATTTGACATAAATTTCATTTTTTGGAGCATGAACTATAGCCTTATGGTTTACACCTGGGGTGCGCTGATGATCTCTCTCAACAATGGGTTTAAAAAGATTTAAATACCTCCAAAATCATCTATTCATGCCTTTGGAACCATTTAGAACTGTTTTTAAAGGTTTATAAAAATATGATCAACATTTGATGTTTTGGAGCATGAGTTTGATGACCGGGGGGCACTTTTGACCCCCCTCAAAAATGGGTTGAAACAAGTTTGAATACCTTAGAAACCACCTATTGAGGGCTTGGGAACCCTTTAGAAATGTTTCTAAAGGTATATAGAATTTGACAAAAATTGAATTTTTTAGAGCATTATGTTTGACCACCGGGGGATGCTGATGACCCCCCTCAACAAATGGTTTTAACAGGTTTAAATACCTCAGAAATCATCTGTTGATTCCTTTGGAACCATTTGGAACTGTTTTTAAAGGTACATAAAAATATGACCAAAATTTCATGTTTTTAGCATGAACTATAGCCTTATGTTTTACCACCGGTGGGCGCTGATGAAATTCCTAAAAAATTGGTTGAAACAAGTTTGAATAACTCAGAAACCATCTACTGAGGCCTTTGGAACCCTTTAGAACTGTTTTTAAAGGTATATAACATTTCACAAAAAATTCATTTTTTGGAGCATGAACTATAGCCTTATGTTTGACCACCGGGACGCTCATCACCCCCCTCAAAAATGGGTTGAAACAAGTTTGAATACCTCAGAAACCATCTATTGAGGCCTTTGGATCCATTTAGAACTGTTTTTAAAGGTATTTAGAATTTGACCAAAATTTCATTTTTTGAAGCATGAACTATAGCCTTATGTTTGTCCACTGGTGGGGGGCGCTAATGACCCCCCTCAAAAATGGGTTGAAACAAGTTTGAATACTTCAGACTTGATGCCTTTGGAACCATTTAGGACTCTTTTTAAAGGTATATAGGTATATAGATTTTTACCAAAATTTCATTTTTTGAAGCATGAACTATAGCCTTATGTTTGATCACTGGGGGCGCTGATGACCCCCTTGAACAATGGGTTTAAACAGGTTTAAATACCTCAGAAATTGGCTTTTTATTCATTTGGAACCATTTAGAACTGTTTTGAAAGGCACATAAAAATTAGACCAGAATTTCATTTTTTGAAGCATGAACTATAGCCTTATGTTTTACGACCGGGGGGCACTGATGACCCCTCCAAACAGGTTGAAATACCTCAGAAATCATCTATTGATGCGTTTGGAATCATTTGGAACTGATTTGAAAGGTATATAAAAATATGACCAAAATTTCATGTTTTGGAGCATGAACTATAGCCTTATGTTTGACCACCGGGACGCTCATGACCCCCCTCAAAAATGGGTTCAAACAAGTTTAAATACCTCAGAAACCATCGATTGAGGCCTTTGGATCCATTTAGAACTGTTTTTAAAGGTATTTAGAATTTGACCAAAATTTCATTTTTTGAAGCATGAACTATAGCCTAATGTTTGTCCACTGGTGGGGGGCGCTAATGACCCCCCTCAAAAATGGGTTGAAACAAGTTTGAATACTTCAGAAATCCTCTATTGATGCCTTTGGAACCATTTAGGACTCTTTTTAAAGGTATATAGATTTTGACCAAAATTTCATTTTTTGAAGCATGAACTATAGCCTTATGTTTGACCACTGGGGGGCGCTGATGACCCCCATTTAAACAGGTTTAAATACCTCAGAAATTGGCTTTTTATTCATTTGGAACCATTTAGAACTGTTTTGAAAGGCACATAAAAATTAGACCAAAATTTCATATTTTGAAGCATGAACTATAGCCTTATGTTTTACCACTGGGGGGGGGGGGCGCTGATGACCCCCCTCAAAAATGGGTTTAAACAACTGTAAATCCTTCAGAAATCATCTATTGAGGCCTTTAGAACCATTTAGAACTGTTTTTAAAGGTATATAAAAACATGACCAAAATTTCATGTTTTGAAGCATGAACTATAGCCTTATGTTAGACCACCGGGGGGCGTTTATGACCCTGCTCAAAAATGGGTTGAAACAAGTTTGAATTCCTCAGAAACCATCAATTGAGGTCTTTGGAACGATTTAGAACTGTTTTAAAAGGTATTTAGAATTTGACCAAAATTGCGTTTTTTGAAGCGTGAACTATAGCCTTATGTTTTAAAACTTGGGGGCGCTGATGACCCCTTTCAACAATGGGTTCAAACAGGTTTAAATACCTCAGAAATCATCTATTGATGCCTTTGGAACCATTTGGAACTGTTTTGAAAGTTATATTAAAATATGACCAAAATTTCATGTTTTGGAGCATGAACTATAGCCTTATGTTTGACCACCGGGACGCTCATCACCCCCCTCAAAAATGGGTTGAAACAAGTTTGAATACCTCAGAAACCATATATTGAGGCCTTTGAATCCATTTAGAACTGTTTTTAAAGGTATATAGAATTTGACCAAAATTTCATTTTTTCAACCATGAACTATAGCCTTATGTTTTACCACTTGAGGGGGGGGCACTAATGACCCCCCTCAAAAATGGGTTTAAACAAGTTTGAATACTTCAGAAATCATCGATTGAGGCCTTTGGAACCATTTAGAACTGTTTTTAAAGGTATATAGATTTTGACCAAAATGTCATTTTTTGAAACATGAACTATAGCCTTATGTTTTACCACTGGTGGGGGGCGCTAATGACGCCCCTCAAAAATGGGTTGAAACAAGTTTGAATACTTCAGAAATCCTCTATTGATGCCTTTGGAACTATTTGGAACTGTTTTGAAAGGTATATAGAAATATGACCAAAATTTCATGTTTTCGAGGATGAATTATAGCCTTATGTTTGACCACCGGGACGCTCATGACCCCCCTCAAAAATGGGTTGAAACAAGTTTGAATACCTCAGAAACCATATATTGAGGCCTTTGAATCCATTTAGAACTGTTTTTTAAAGTTATATTAGAATTTGACCAAATTTCATTTTTCAACCATGAACTATAGCCTTATGTTTTTCCACTTGAGGGGGGGGCACTGATGACCCCCCTCAAAAATGGGTTTAAACAGTTTGAATACTTCAGAAATCATCGATGAGGCCTTTTGGAACCATTTAGAACTGTTTTAAAGGTATATAGATTTGACCAAAATTTCATTTTTGAAGCATGAACTATAGCCTTATGTTTGACCACTGGGGGGCGCTGATGACCCCTTTCAACAATGGGTTCAAACAGGTTTAAATACCTCAGAAATCATCTATTGATGCCTTTGGAACCATTTGGAACTGTTTTGAAAGTTATATAAAAATATGACCAAAATTTCATATTTTTAAGCATTAACTATAGCCTTCATTTTGACCACCGGGACGCTCATGACCCCCCTCAAAAATGGGTTCAAACAGGTTTAAATACCTCAGAAATCATCTATTGAGGCCTTTGGATCCATTTAGAACTGTTTTTAAAGGTATTTAGAATTTGACCAAAATTTCATTTTTTGAAGCATGAACTATAGCCTAATGTTTGTCCACTGGTGGGGGGTGCTAATGACCCCCCTCAAAAATGGGTTGAAACAAGTTTGAATACTTCAGAAATCCTCTAGCCTTTGGATCCATTTAGAACTGTTTTTAAAGGTATTTAGAATTTGACCAAAATTTCATTTTTTGAAGCATGAACTATAGCCTAATGTTTGTCCACTGGTGGGGGGCGCTAATGACCCCCCTCAAAAAATGGGTTGAAACAAGTTTGAATACTTCAGAAATCCTCTATTGATGCCTTTGGAACCATTTAGGACTCTTTTTAAAGGTATATAGATTTTGACCAAAATTTCATTTTTTGAAGCATGAACTATAGCCTTATGTTTGACCACTGGGGGGCGCTGATGACCCCCATTTAAACAGGTTTAAATACCTCAGAAATTGGCTTTTTATTCATTTGGAACCATTTGGAACTGTTTTGAAAGGTATATAAAAATATGACCAAAATTTCATATTTTGGAGCATGAACTATAGCCTTATGTTTGACAACTGGGGGGGCGCTGATGACCCCCCTCAAAAAATGGGTTCAAACAAGTTTGAATACCTCAGAAATCATCCATTGAGGACTTTGGATCCATTTAGAACTGTTTTTAAAGGTATATAGAGTTTGACCAAAATTTCGTTTTTTGAAGCATGAACTATAGCCTTATGTTTTAAAACTTGGGGTCGCTGATGACCCCTTTCAACAATGGGTTCAAAAAGGTTTAAATACCTCAGAAATCATCTATTGATGCCTTTTGAACCATTTGGAACTGTTTTGAATGGTATATAAAAATATGACCAAAATTTCATGTTTTGGAGCATGAACTATAGCCTTATGTTTGACCATCGGGACGCTCATCACCCCCCTCAAAAATGGGTTGAAACAAGTTTGAATACCTCAGAAACCATCTATTGAGGCCTGTGAATCCATTTAGAACTGTTTTTAAAGGTATATAGAATTTGACCAAAATTTCATTTTTTCAACCATGAACTATAGCCTTATGTTTTACCACTTGAGGGGGGGGCACTGATGACCCCCCTCAAAAATGGGTTTAAACAAGTTTGAATACTTCAGAAATCATCTATTGAGGCCTTTGGAACCATTTAGAACTGTTTTTAAAGGTATATAGATTTTGACCAAAATTTCATTTTTTGAAACATGAACTATAGTCTTATGTTTTACCACTGGTGTGGGGCGCTAATGACCCCCCTCAAAAATGGGTTGAAACAAGTTTGAATACTTCAGAAATCCTCTATTGATGCCTTTGGAACTATTTGGAACTGTTTTGAAAGGTATATAAAAATATGACCAAAATTTCATGTTTTCGAGGATGAACTATAGCCTTATGTTTGACCACCGGGACGCTCATGACCCCCCTCAAAAATGGGTTGAAACAAGTTTGAATACCTCAGAAACCATCTATTGAGGCCTTTGGATCCATTTAGGACTGTTTTTAAAGGTATATAGATTTTGACCAAAATTTCATTTTTTGAAGCATGAACTATAGCCTTATGTTTGAATGCTGGGGGGGCGCTGATGACCCCCCTCAAAAAATGGGTTCAAACACGTTTGAATACCTCAGAAATCATCTATTGAGGCCTTTGTGATCAATTTAGAACTTTTTTTTAAAGGTATTTTGAATTTGACCAAAATTTCATTTTTTGAAGCATGAACTATAGCCTTATGTTTGTCCACTGGTGGGGGGCGCTAATGACCCCCCTCAAAAATGGGTTGAAACAAGTTTGAATACTTCAGAAATCCTCTATTGATGCCTTTGGAACCATTTGGAACTGTTTTGAAAGGTACATAAAAATATGACCAAAATTTCATGTTTTCGAGGATGAACTATAGCCTTATGTTTGACCACCGGGACACTCATGACCCCCCTCAAAAATGGGTTGAAACAAGTTTGAATACCTCAGAAACAATCTATTCAGGCCTTTGGATCCATTTAGGACTCTTTTTAAAGGTATATAGATTTTGACCAAAATTTCATTTTTTGAAGCATGAACTATAGCCTTATGTTTGACTACTGGGGGGTGCTGATTACCCCCTTGAACAATGGGTTTAAGCAGGTTTAAATACCTCAGAAATTGGCTTTTTATTCATTTGGAACCATTTAGAACTGTTTTGAAAGGCACATAAAAATATGACTAAAATTTCATTTTTTGGACCATGAACTATAGCCTTATCTTTGACCACCGGGGGGCGCTGATGACCCCTCCAAACAGGTTTAAATACCTCAGAAATCATCTGTTGATGACTTTTGAACCATTTGGAACTGTTTTTAAAGGTACATAAAAATATCACCGGGGCGCTCATGACCCCCCTCAAAATGGGTTGAAACAAGTTTGAATACCTCAGAAACCATCGACTGAGTCCTTTGGATCCATTTAGAACTGTTTTTAAAGGTATATAGAATTTGACCAAAATTTCATGTTTTGAAGCATGAACTATAGCCTTATGTTTGACAACTTGGGGGCGCTGATGACCCCTTTCAACAATGGGTTCAAATAGGTTTAAATACCTCAGAAATCATCTATTGATGCCTTTGGAACCATTTGGAACTGATTTGAAAGGTATATAGAATTTGACCAAAATTTCATGTTTTGGAGCATGAACTATAGCCTTATGTTTGACCACTGGGGGGCGCTGATGACCCCCTTGAACAATGGGTTTAAACAGGTTTAAATACCTCAGAAATTGGCTTTTTATTCATTTGGAACCATTTAGAACTGTTTTGAAAGGCACATAAAAATTAGACCAGAATTTCATTTTTTGAAGCATGAACTATAGCCTTATGTTTTACAACCGGGGGGCACTGATGACCCCTCAAAACAGGTTGAAATACCTCAGAAATCATCTATTGATGCGTTTGGAACCATTTAGAACTGTTTTTAAAGGTATATACAAACATGACCAAAATTTCATGTTTTGAAGCATGAACTATAGCCTTATGTTAGACCACCGGGGGACGTTTATGACCCTGCTCAAAAATGGGTTGCAACAAGTTTGAATTCCTCAGAAACCATCAATTGAGGTCTTTGGAACCATTTAGAACTGTTTTTAAAGGTATATAGAATTTGAAAAAAATTTCATATTTTGAAGCATGAACTATAGCCTTATGTTTTACCACTGGGGGGGGGGGGGCGCTGATGACCCCCCTCAAAAATGGGTTTAAACAACTTTAAATCCTTCAGAAATCATCTATTGAGGCCTTTAGAACCATTTAGAACTATTTTTAAAGGTATATAAAAATATGACCAAAATTTCATGTTTTCGAGGATGAACTATATAGCCTTATGTTTGACCACCGGGCCACTCATGACCCCCCTCAAAAATGGGTTGAAATAAGTTTGAATACCTCAGAAACAATCTATTGAGGCCTTTGTGATCCATTTAGAACTCTTTTTAAAGGTATATAGATTTTGACCAAAATTTCATTTTTTGAAGCATGAACTATAGCCTTATGTTTGACCACTGGGGGGGCGCTGATGACCCCCTTGAACAATGGGTTCAAACAGGTTTAAATACCTCAGAAACCATCTATTGAGGCCTTTGGATCCATTTAGAACTGTT